>NW_016157355.1:136494-178701 GCF_001687245.7 Rhagoletis zephyria | reverse complement strand
TACCGTTATATGAAAAGCGGCCGTAATTTTAGTCCGATTTCAATAATTTTCAATGGTTTGCTTTTATGTGGCAAGCGGTTATTGTCCGATTTTGCCGATTTTCAACACCATCCGTCCTAAGCTNGACGGACGGACAGACAGTCACCGCTTAATCGATTTCTCTTTTCATTCTGATCATTTATGTATACATTTGTCTATATCTATCTCGATTCGTTTTGCCTGTTACAAACAACCGTTATGTGAACAAAGTTATAATACCCTTGTGCACAAGTGCGCTCGGGTATAAGAATATCTCAGATTAAACCGATAACTTTTTGGTGTCCAACCTAGTTTTATCGATTATATTTGCGAAGAAGAGGAGGAATGTAAAATGTTAAAGTAAACAAAAATTGACGCTGGTAAGGAAAATAGGTTTGTAAAGGTATTTTTAATAAAATATTAGGTTAAAATATATTTAAATGGCATAATTTGTGTTGCAGAAAAAAGTGACCACGGTGGCACAGAGAAGAAGTTTAACTTTTTCTCGAGTTGTGTGAATAACAAGCACAGCCAATTTGACAGCTAACGAGCTTTGATTGAGATTATATGTAGAGTAAAACCCGCTTAAGTACCTCACGAATAATGTCAGCTTTTTGAGGTACTTAGGCGGGTTGGGTACTTAAAAGAACCCGCTTAAGTACATCGATACGGGTACTTAAGCGAACATAATTACTGATGTATTTACATCTTCTTATTAACTTACATAAATACTTGATTAACAACATTTAATGAAGTATACATAGCTTAAACCCAAAATCGTACCATTATTTAAACACATGAACAAGTAAAGAAAAACTGTATTAAAAAAAATATATAGTGCAACGGTATGTAATTTTTCAAGAATTAAATTGTTTGAAAAGCCAAAGTTGGACATATCATTTTGTACCAAATTCAAAATGATTTTGTTTGCCACTTATGTTTATTTATTAATTTTTGAGATTTTTCAACCAATTAAAATACAGTTCACTTAAAAAAAGATTCATCATAATTTCAAACTTTTTTCTCAGAAGTGTTTTTTGAGTGTACAGTTTTATAGCCAATTCAAGTTTGATGTAATAATGTGCAAGTTTCAAGTGGCTAAAAATTACTGTTTATTTTTTAGAATTTTTTTACCGAAGGTATGTAGCGCTGCTACTGAATTTCAAAGTACGTAAATATTTTAAAGAATTTTAAAAGAGCACTTAAAAGGGGAAAATTCTAAGTAAAATTGTAATTGGGGCACGAAAAGTTTAGGTACTTAGGAGGGTTGGGTAAATAAGCGGGGAGGTACTTAAGAGGGGGATTTTCTTCAGATTATATTAAAAAATACACGGTGTCCAAAAATGTTGGTTACTTGAGCGGGTTAGGTAATTAAGCGGGGGGGGCGGGTACTTAAGAAGGTTTCACTGTATATGTAAACGTACTTTTATGATTTGCCGTTCGTATATGTTTACACATCAAATTTCATGAGTACCTAGTACTCACGCCTTTTTTTGTATGAGAAATGAGCAGGAAAAATGTACACATACGCCATGTACACCTAAGTAGCACCCTTTTATGCTCAAATTTCATAAAAAAAAAATTTTTGCTTATTTTCATTTGACCACTTATTACTTCTTTACAGAACAGGCTTTAGCACAGAGGCACAAATTTGACACAGAACCTGTTATTTTTTTAATTTTTCTTCTGCTAAATTTTTTTTTCATATTTTCATAAAAAAGACTAAAAATCTGGAATGATTAATTAATTTGTCAGAAACTATCAGACCTTTTGAAAAGAGGTGATCTACGCCAAAATGGACGGAGTACACTTCATGTGTTTGATTTGTTTAAAATTTTTGGGGTTGATGAATAAACATAAATAATAAATAAATATGACATTTGAGCTTGACTAATAGATTTTTATGGTAGCTCTGAGTATTGCGCACTATTTATGTATAGTATTACGGGGTGCACTCTAATTTGAGTTATGAATTTTTTTTCACAAAGAAGTTGAGTAAAATGAGTACATTACAAATTTACAATTTTTTTTTTTTTTTAGAATTTTGTTATTATGCAGTTTTGTAGCCCATTAAATTTTAGTATAATAAAGTGCAAGTTTTAAGTTACCTAAAAATTGCGTTGATTTTTAATATTTTGTACGCTGACGGCTTTTTGCACTTTTTCTTAAGGAAGAAAATGCGCTAACCCGTTTTCAATGAAAATTAAAAAAAAAAATTAACGCCACTTTTGCAATCGCTTAAAGCACACTCAAAAAAAAAATTTTCTCAACTTCGGTGTGAAAAAAAATCATATCTCAAATTACACTGTGGAACAAATTCAGGTTAGCAAAAGTTATGTCGATTCTGAGAGTGAGGGGTGAAAATAGAGGCTAAAATAGAAGACCCGTATCGCGGCGTTTGTTTATGTTAGTTCGAATTTTTTTTTAATCGACCTTCGAACTCTGCAGTCAAATGCCGATTTTCAGCACATTGTTTATATGGTTTTTTGGCTATAACTCGTCGACTAATTGATATTTTTTCAATATATTAAAGCCAAATTATTGCTAGAGACCTGTGCAACAATTTAAATTAAAAAAAAAATAGATTTAGAAAATTTTTGTAGTGCTTATGAAGCAAAATGTTGGAATTTTTTTTTCATGCTTTTTGAACATATTTTCCACAAAACTAAGTCTTTTTTGCTTTCTGTTTGATCTATAATATGCTTCTCAGTTTCTTCAATAAATTTCATTTGAAAAGAAAACAATCATAATACAAAACTTGCGTTTTCCAGCTTAATATTAATTTACTTCTCATTTCTTATGTACCAATTTTTTCAGTGTTGGTTTTGAAGAAACATTGAAAGAGAAATTATAAAAATATGGAAAAAATTAATTTTGAAATGTTAGTTATGAAAAGTTTTAAGTAAAAAAATTAAATAAATTAAATTAATGATTTGGCCAGTTGCCGTTTAGCAGGCGGCTGTGGATCAACATCACTGCTCTCTCTAATATCTTGGTCATCGTCATCATCATCAGAAAGGTCGATAATTTCGTCCAACAGATATTCTGGAATTTCATCTTTGTCTTCCCCTTCTTCCTCTTTTTCCTCGTCTTCCTCTTCTTCAAAGGTGTTTTTATACCACCAACAAATTTCAGCGAGTATTGCATCTGGAGATTTCTTTCCTCTGTACCTGAAACGAAAATAGTTTTCAATCGTTAACATGTTTAAATTGTGCACTCTGACAAAGATATTAGAAAAATCTAGGAATTCAAAATATGCACACTCTATAGTTACCTTATTTCAAATGGAAGCGCAGTTTGGTGATAACGTTCGCCTTGCTCATCAGATTCAGTTGGCAACTGTTGAGCGAGTTGATCAAGATGCTGATGCAAGAGATGAATTTTGTACGACATATTAACCCCAATTTCATCGAAAGCTGCCAATATGTTTGCAACAGCTTGCCTGTAGTTGTCATTGCGTTCTTTACCCAAAAGTCCTTTAATGACTGCTTTCAATGCGAGCCATGCATTTAATTCTCGGTCTGTCAGAACTTGGTCAAAATCTTGACGACTCATTAGTTTCCGTATGTCGGGACCATTAACAACCCCTTCCTGAATTTTGGCGTTACTTAGTCTTTGTAAAATGTCTTTTAAGCGGTTGAATACTGCTGGTCTTTTTGCGATACATTTCAAAAAATTTTTAGCAATGCCAAGTTTAATGTGGAGCAACGGCAACAAAATTTTCATTTCAGGAACAAGACTTTCGTGTAGCCTATTGTCTTTAGGCCATTTCCGTCCAATGCGACTATTCCAGTTATGCTGTTTGTACTGGTTTCTTCCTTTAATACCTTCTCCGTATCGTGAATCCCAATCGCACAAAAAACACGGATATTTTGGACGGCCAGATGCTGTTAAGCCTGTAATCAATGAAATTATTTTGAGGTCGCAGCAAATGCGCCACTGGTGTTCGTTATATTTGACTACTTCCAGAATGTGTTTCAAATTATCGAAATTTTCACTAGTGTCCGTGCTATACGCAATTGGAACAGAAGGCATTATATTCGCCTTGTGCAAAAGCACAACTTTTAAGCTGATTAGTGAATTATAGATGAGTAAACGCCAATCATCTTTTTTATAGGTTAATCCTATCGTCTCCATTAACTTTTCGNTGTTTCTTCAAAACCAACACTGAAAAAATTGGTATATAAGAAATGAGAAGTAAATTAATATTAAGCTGGAAAACGCAAGTTTTGTATTATGATTGTTTTCTTTTCAAATGAAATCTATTGAAGAAACTGAGAAGCATATTATAGATCAAACAGGAAGCAAAAAAGACTTAGTTTTGTGGAAAATATGTTCAAAAAGCATGAAAAAATTTTCCAACATTTTGCTTCATAAGCACTACAAAAATTTTCTAAATCAATTTTTTTTTAATTTTAGTTTTTGCACAGGTCTCTAGCAATAATTTTGCTTTAACAGATTGAAAAAATATCAATTAGTCGACGAGTTATAGCCAAAAAACCATATAAACAATATGCTGAAAATCCGCATTTGAATGCAAAGTTCGAAGGTCGATTAAAAAAATATTCGAACTAACATAAACAAACGCCGCGATACGGATCTTCTAATTTAGCCTCTATTTTCACCCCTCACTCTCAGAAGCGACCTAACTTTTGCAAACCTGAATTTGTTCCGCAGTGTTATTGTAGAGTGCACCCCGTAATACTATACTTCAATACTGCGCAATACTCAGAGCTACCATTGTGATTTTTTTAAATTTTTTTTGAGATGGCATATTTTCAAAAACAATTTTTTTTATGACAAAATTTCTAAGTGAAAAATTTTTCAAGAAAAAAAAATTAAAAAAATATTGCATTTCATAGAGAATTTTGATGTGTGTATGTGTGATTTGTTGACGCGCGCTTCCACTCCGCAGCACCTGGGTTCAAACCCTGGACAAAGCAACATCGCAAAAAAATATAGAAAAAAGGTTTGTTCTTAACAGCGGTCGTACCTCGGCAGGCAATGGCAAACCTCCGAGTATATTTCTGCCATGAAAAACAGCTTCTCATAAAAATACAATCGCCATTCGGAGTAGGCGTAAAACTGCAGGTCCCTCCGCTTTGTTTGACAATATCAAGGCGCTCCCCACAATTCGGAGGAGAAGCTCGGCCAAACACTAACATATGTGTAAGCGCCAACCTATTATTATTATTATTATTATTATTATTATTATTATGTGTGATTATTTTCAAATTTTTACCTCGCCCAGTTCTCGAGATATTTGGAAAACTATTAAATCGATTTGTTTTTGTTTTTGTGCTGCAAAGTTTTTAATCTTTTTTTTCGATTAACCAAGCTCAAATTTCATATTTATTTATCATTTATGTTTGTCCATTAAATTTGAAACAGATCAAAAACATAAAGTGTGAACCCCGTCTACTTTGGTATGGAACGCCCCATTTACGGTCTATGTAGAATTTTGTTAGCTTTCATTTGCTGTATTTCATATTAACATTGTTAAATTAGCTCGTAAGATATACGTAACTAAGTGTAACAACTCTTTGTTTTAAGCTGAATAACGGTAAATTGAAAACGTCTTGGATAATTTATATATGGAATAAAAAAGTAAGTCGATTTTCGGAATTAGCGAGCAATTCTTCATAAGAATTGGGTAGTGGCATCCACTGAACATTTTTGCCCTAAACCAGTGCTATTAGTGACCATCAGGTAAAGGTGCAGGGATGGTTTTTCCAGAGATAGTAGCCGAGAGTTGTAGCTTTATTTAAAGCCTCAGTGTAAGGTTCTATCACCTTTTGTTTTTTTGCTAGACCTTCTAAAATATTGAAAAAAACACGACTTTTTGACACTTTGACCTCGTTTTTCTCAAAATCTGGAGCTGATGGATGGAGACTTATAATTTTAATAACTAATCTTTAATATAGACAACACTAATAGCTCCTTTTCATATAAAAATTCGTACGTGTCCCACCCGTAGCAAACGTCGTCCCACCCGTGACAGAAGAATTTCGGATTTTTTTTTATAATAAAGCCATCATTTTTGTTGTAATTTTTGCTTGGTTTGCATTCGTGGTTCTTTGTTTTATTATAAGATATCAAGTTCGCACAGAAAAGTGAAATAAATTCGCAGAATTTTTGTAAACTGTATCTGCTCCAATAAGCAGGTTCTTTTTTTGTCCCACCCTCGACAGAAGAAATAACTCGGATTTTTTCCATATAAAAGTAAGTTGGCAGTTTTTTCTATTTTTTAATAACTCATATAATAGTCAATTAGGTGTAGCTTTATTAGAATTGTTACTTTATACTTAAATTTAAACAAGAAAGAGCATTTTTTTTTGTTCAAATATCCCACCCGTAGCGGTGGAATCGCCCATAAATAGGTTAGAATATGAAATTTCAAATAAAGGTAGTCTGGATTTGACCAACAAGACAAATTGGCTCCACACAAGAAAACCGCATATGTATATCCATAAAATTCTCGTAGAGAAAAAGATATTAAATTCTCAAGCATAGGGTTGCCAAATTTTCTTCCTAAAAATTCAGTGCTTTTGGCCTTTTCTGCGCTAAAAAATCAGCACATTTCAGCACTTTTGTTCGGCGCAAAAATTTGCTAATCGTTGCCCGTCATTACTTTTTAAAAATTCAAGAAATTCCCCGAGATTTATTTTAAAATTTACTTTTATTTGGAGACCACGCACAGTCACTTTCTCCAATGATTTTTTTAATCACGCTCACGTACGCTCACGGGCCCTCGTTTTTTTAATCAGTCACTCATGTTTTTTCGCTGTAATTTTTATACCCGAGTGCACTTCTGCACAAGGGTATTATAACTTTGTTCACATAACGGTTGTTTGTAAGAGCCAAAAGGAATCGAAATAGTGCAACCGCCCTCTTATAGCCACAGCGCTAAAAAATCAGCACATTTCAACAGTTTTGTTCGACGAAAAAATTTACTAATAATGGGCCATCATTACTTTTTAAAAATTCAAAAAATTCTCCCAGATTTATTAAAAAAAAACTTTTGATGTGTATACATCTTTGGTTTCGGTAGGAGTAGAATTTGCGAAGCTGTAACGCATAGCCCAGCAGAAAATTTCGAAGGGCTTGGCATGTGTATTGCAGCAGAAAATTTTTAATTTCATTAGAAGCACCCTGTATTTACTTGCCATTGCAAATGTATGCATACATTTAGGCAGAGTAAGAGGAATTACCGAACAAATGAATTTGACTTCCTATTGTGCAAACTCCGCGCATGCATACAACTAGGGAATCCAATCCCGCGAACGCGAGATACCGCGCCATTTTTGCGGGATCAGAAATGAGGGATAACACATGCGGGATCTGCGGGATTTGCGGAACTACAGAAAATAATTTAAAAGACGAATGCTAGTTGTGAGCGTGCGCACCAAAATGTTAGTCGTGTCGCAAAAATCTTAAGTGTGGATATATTTTTACAAAGTTAGTGATACCACAGCAAAGTGCAAGCAGTGCTTTGTAGCCGTAAAGTTTTGTGGGAACCTTTCAAAGGTTTAATTTTTTGTTTTGGCAATCGTATTACTTCTAGTGTTACTAACGAACAAATATACATATCGATACCTATATGGAAAATATATTGAAAATATTTGAGATAGGGCGTTTTCAGGGCGGCAGATGAGATAAGGCGTTTTTGAACCGAATTCTGAAAAAGGGTGTTCTTGATAAGTTTTCTGAGATAGGGCGTTTTCCAACTGGCTGCCGAGATAGGTCGATCTTCCATTCAGATGTCGCAAAGGGTATGTCACAGATAACGCCTGAAAATTACTTTCGCTTTGTTGCATATAAAGGGATGAAAAATTATCGATATAAGTAGGTATCGATACATTCGGTTTACTCATATAAGCATTATCGAAATAGCGATTTGAGTAAACTCATTTGAGTAGGTATCGATACTTTGATGGTATCGGAACGTCCATACTCCCGCTACGCCATCCACAATATATTTGCGTAGAACTCACTCCGAAATTCACAAAAAAGTGCATTGTTCAGACCGAATTTATTAATAAATTAGTAACCGAAAATTACAAAATTAGGTTTTACAATAAAGTGTAAACCCTTGGCTACAAATGTGTTGGAATCGGTCACCCATTCGGATACAATAGCCCGAAATCATTGGGCAAATAACTAAACCGTACCCTGTTAAATCGTTATTTGGTTTTCCTCAAACAACACTTGCACCAAGATGACGTCACACACATAGCTGATTCTGTCAAATCACAAAGAGCGGATTAGCGGTACCGCGATGGGCGCAATCTATATTTCTTTCAATCGTGACATGTCATCGATAAACCAGTCGTTGTATTTAACCGAAGCATTTACTCCGGTTTGTGTTAACCGGATATTTAACGGCCCTTAGACATTAGTGGTGGCAAACTATCGATAGTGGACGATATTTTTTTTAAATATCGATTGTCTATCGATAGTCGCCTATTTTGAAAAAGGTAAAAATCTAATTGGGGCGTATTCATAGCAAAAATTAAGTTGGTACTTAAACTTGGTTGTAACTTCCAAAATTAGGTCAAAAAGGTAGAACTAACTTTAAGTACCAACTTAACTTTGACTTAATATATAATACTAGCGTATACCCGTGGGTTTCACCCCGCGCTTTTATACAAATATGAAAAATAATTTAATGATGTTATTTTTTAAGCGAGTTTAGGTATTTAGGCCGTTTAAAACTATGAAATTATAAAATCTCGTCTGCGCGCTCGGCATATGAAAGCTATCAATCCCTCTAAGTTTACCTTAAAATGGTTCCAGGTATACGACGCGTGAACGTGTAACCTTCTTGGAGGTGCCACGGCGGGTTTTAATATTTCCAACTCAAATTTAGTAACCTGGCCTTGATAAAATACCACTTCTCATTACTGTAGCAAATGCCCCAAGAGAGCTTTAGATTATACCCGGCTCTCCCTTTTCCATTTAATGAAATTTATTCTGTCAGTACGGCACTTATAAAATAAATCTCCATAACAAATTTAAAATACTTTGAGAGATTTTCTATCCTTCCAGAGATATGTATTAAGAAGTTTTTAGTATGTATGGGAGGCGACATGCCTCCTTTTTTAATAACTCACATTTGAGCAGTTTATACATTTTGCATACACAACTCCATACCAAGTTCCAGTATTCTTCCACAAACACTTCCAGGGATATGTGGCAAGAAAAAGTAAATTTGTACTGGAGTGCCACGCCCCTTTTTCTTATAACCCTAATCTTCTTCCATGAATTTAGAATTGGTTTTACATACGAAGTCCCAGTACTCAACCTTGAACACCTTTAGAGATAAGCAGTATAAAACAGTAAATTTGTACGGGAGGAACCATGTCCCCTTTTCGAATAACGCAAATTTTTCTCCATGAGTATGGAATTAATTTTGTATACACATCTTGGTGCCAAGTTCAAGTCCTCTGCAATAAACACCTCCAGAGATATGCAGCATGGGAGTTGCCACACCACCTTTTCCAATAACTCTAATTTTTCTCCATGAGTATGGTATTAATTTCACATACATACATACATATGTATTTCCATACCAAGCTTCAGTGCTTTACCCCAAACATTTGAAGAGATATGCAATATGAAACTTTCAGTCAGTATGGGAGGTGCTACGCCTCTTTTCCAAAAACGTCCATTTTTCTCCGTCAATATGAACATGATTTCACACAGTGTTGGCAAACTGTTAATCTGATTAACGATTAAAAATTAACGATTAAAATGTTAATCGCGTTCGACGATTAAAATTAATTAGTCGTAATCAACTGTACGATTAATGATAACATTTTTTTAATCGTTAATCGCTGGCTGCGATTACGTTTAATTAATTTAAAACATTAATCGTTAATCCAATTAAAAATAAAATCTGATTAATTTGTCTAGTTTGTCCGAGTTTGAAACCAAACACCAGTTATAGTAATTATTTTGTGTTTTACGCTTATAAAAAGCACATAATATAAAAAAATTATAATTATTGTTATTAGTAATACATAAACTGGGAACTTTTACAAACCTAGTTTGTAAAACGTTTGTTGGTATATATCTTAATGAAAATGCACACCAAATTGCTTAGATTGATGAGGAAACCCGACTTAGCCATACCGGATTAACTTGCTTTGTGTGCACAGGGAAATTCCAGCATAACTTAATTAATCACCAAACCTACTTGATCAAATTAAGAGTTAATGATTAAAAATTAATTTTTTAATCGCGGTTACGATTAACTGTTTAGTCAGATTAAAATTAATCATGATTAACTGTAATCAGATTGAATTTAATCGAATTAACTAACTGATTAAAACATCAATCGATTAATGCCATCATTGATTTCACATACATATCACTATACCAAGTTTCAGTTCTCTCCCACAAATACTTCCAGAGATATGTATGTAATATGAAAATTCCAATTTGTATGGGAGGGGCCTTGAGTTATCGGACTTACTTTCAGTCTAAGACCATCCTTCCGAAATCCGTAGTAAGTGTACTAAATTTCGTTCTGATCGGAAAACCGGTTAAGGAAGTAGCCTGTTTTTCAATCCAGGTCATAAACCATCTTTGAGCAAAATTTCATTTTCAAACAGGTGGAAATTCTTAAAAAAGTAGCCTATTTTCCAGTCTAGGTCATACGCTATCTGTGTGTAAACTTTCATGCAAATCAGTTCAGTCATTTACGCGTATTAATTTAATTAAACTTTCCTAATATGTGATAACTCTTAAAATAGTAGCCTATTTTCCAACATAGGTCATAAGCTATCTCTGTGCGAAATGTCATGCAAATCTGTTCAGTCGTTTCCGCGTATTAATTTAATTAAAACTTTTTTAACAGGTGGCAACTCTTCCAAAAAATTAGCCTATTTTCCACTGTAGGTCATAAGCTATCTGCTTGCAAAATTTCATGCAAATCCGTTCAGACTTTTCCGCGTATTAATTTAATTAAACTTTTTTAGCAGGTGGTAACTCTTAAAAAAAAGTAGCCTATTTTTAAACCTAGCTCATAAGCTATCTGTGTGAAAACTTCCATGCAAATCAGTTCACTCATTTCCGCGTATTCATTAAATTAAACATTTCTAACAGATGGCAACTCTTAACTTTCTAACCTAGGTCATAAGCTATCTGTGTGCAAAATTTCATGCAAATCAGTTTAGTGGTTTCCGCGTATTTATTTAATAAAACGTTTTTAGCAGGTGCCAACTCTTCCAAAGAATTCGCCTATTTTCCACTGTAGGTCATAGCTCTCTGCTTGCAAAATTTCATGCAAATCCATTCAGTCTTTTCCGCGTATTAATTTAATGAATCTTTTTTAACAGGTGGCAACTCTTAAAAAAATAGGCTATTAAGCAGTCTGGCCCATAAGCTATCTGCGTACCAAATTTCATGCAAATCCATTCAGTCGTTCCCGCATATTAAATAAATTAAACTTTTTTAACAGGTGGCAACTCTTAAAAAAATAGGCTATTAAGCAGTCTGGCCCATAAGCTATCTGCGTACCAAATTTCATGCAAATCCGTTCAGTCGTTTCCACGTGATGATTTCCCAAACATCCAAACATACAAACTTTCACATTTATTATATTAGTAAGATATATTAGTAAGACTAGTAAGATAAATATAGTTTGGGGAATTCCCTTAAACTCATAAAGTCTTAAACTGTATAAAACTCGTAATTTGACGAGACTTTTATGGGAACGCCCCCCTTGTGAAAAGGTGGAAATAGGTGCGTAAAGTGACTGATTGACAGATCAACAAGGATTTTGTGAAGTAATTTTTGTTTCATAGTATTTTCCATCACATCCCGCCATCTTGTCTCTATCACTCTTGGCTAGAATACAATTAAAAATGCCGAAAATTAGCAGAAAACCTAAGTCAATACAGTTAGTGCATGCAATTCATTCATTTTATTCGCTTATTATTTTTTCATTATTTTATCATGCATTTTAGTATGTATAAAAATTTCGGCCCCTCGGTAACACTGAAGTTTACGTGGTCGTTTGAGCATCAAATTTGGCTCGTAAATAGACCTCCATACAAAATTGGACAGTTCTTTTACGAGGCTCGTAAATTTACGACCTTTACGAGGCTTTTGCGAGTTTAAGGGAAGACCCCTAGTTTTTTAAAGACCATAAGGACCTACCTTAATAATGAAAGTATGATTTAAAAAACTTCACATATTTACGTATTCTGCTCTCTAATGCCAATTGTTTTTTTTTTATTAAAAATATTTCTTGTTAATTGTGTGAAGTAGCCAGAACTACCGCAATGATATGAAGTCGATGTTTATCGTAAGCATGCTGTGAAACATACAAACACATTTCTAATGTTATGCACTAATTTGCTTTAAAAGAACGAATATGTAAATCATTCCAATTATAAAATTGTGATGTAGCCTTATTCGAATTCAAATGGATCGCTCTTTGTAAATTTCAATTGGAGATCATTCATGTTATCAAAATCACACTCTGCCAACCTAATTTTTACATATTTCATCTTTTTTTCCTTCATTTAATAAAATACTTCTTCCTAGTTACGACTTAATTGCCGCTGCAGCCGAAACTAAATTTTAAGTTGGTACTTAGTCAGAAAAGTCAAAACTAAGGCGACTATGAAGAGCTTTAGCTGTAACTTAGGATAGTTTCGACTTAGTTGTGAACTAAATATGACTATGAATATGCGCCATTGATTATACATATTTATACATACATACAGTGTTGGAAATATCTATCATTTAGGCCCAAATTCAAAATGATGTTGTTTGTCACTTATGCTTATTTATTAATTTTTAAGATTTTTTAAGTAAAACTCAGTTTATTCCCTTACAAATACCATATAAACTTAAGCTTAAAATTTTTTAGAACACTGAAAAAAATCATCAAATTTTCATCAAAATATCAAACTTTTTTCTCAGAAGTGTTTATAGCCTAATCAGTTTTAAAGTAAAAATGTGCAAGTTTCAAGTGGCTAAAAATTACCATTGAATTTTTAGATTTTTTTGCCGAACGTGTTGCGGGAGCACTTAAAAGGGAAAAATAATAATTAAAATGGTAAATGGGGTACGAAAAATTTAAGAACTTAGGCGGGTTGGGTAAATAAGCTTGGAGGTACTTAAGAGAGGGATTTTATTCAGATTACATAAAAATATTCACGGTGCCCAAAAATGTTGGTTACTTAAGCGGGTTAAGTACTTAAGCGGGGGGGGGTACTTAAGCGGGTTTCACTGTATGGGTATATACATGTATGTAGTTAACTTACATACATATGTTTTTATAGAATGCTATATAACGGGTGATTTTTTAAGAGCTTGATAACTTTTTTTTTAAAAAAAACGCATAAAATTTGCAAAATCTCATCGGTTCTTTATTTGAAACGTTAGATTGGTCCATGACATTTACTTTTTGAAGATAATTTCATTTAAATGTTGACCGCGGCTGCGTCTTAGGTGGTCCATTCGGAAAGTCCAATTTTGGGCAACTTTTTCGAGCATTTCGGCCGGAATAGCCCGAATTTCTTCGGAAATGTTGTCTTCCAAAGCTGGAATAGTTGCTGGCTTATTTCTGTAGACTTTAGACTTGACGTAGCCCCACAAAAAATAGTCTANGATCTGTCAAATACTAATGCATGAAAATCCTAACCTCAAAAAAATCACCCGTTACTATGTATTCTTGTTATACTAAATCAAGTAAAAAACNTTAGAACACTGAAAAAAATCATCAAATTTTCATCAAAATATCAAACTTTTTTCTCAGAAGTGTTTATAGCCTAATCAGTTTTAAAGTAAAAATGTGCAAGTTTCAAGTGGCTAAAAATTACCATTGAATTTTTAGATTTTTTTGCCGAACGTGTTGCGGGAGCACTTAAAAGGGAAAAATAATAATTAAAATGGTAAATGGGGTACGAAAAATTTAAGAACTTAGGCGGGTTGGGTAAATAAGCTTGGAGGTACTTAAGAGAGGGATTTTATTCAGATTACATAAAAATATTCACGGTGCCCAAAAATGTTGGTTACTTAAGCGGGTTAAGTACTTAAGCGGGGGGGGGTACTTAAGCGGGTTTCACTGTATGGGTATATACATGTATGTAGTTAACTTACATACATATGTTTTTATAGAATGCTATATAACGGGTGATTTTTTAAGAGCTTGATAACTTTTTTTTTAAAAAAAACGCATAAAATTTGCAAAATCTCATCGGTTCTTTATTTGAAACGTTAGATTGGTCCATGACATTTACNCGAACCGAACACTGATTTTGGTAATAAAATTCAATGATTTGCAAGCGTTGCTCGTTAGTAAGTCTATTCATGATGAAATGTCAAAGCATACTGAGCATCTTTCTCTTTGACACCATGTCTGAAATCCCACGTGATCTGTCAAATACTAATGCATGAAAATCCTAACCTCAAAAAAATCACCCGTTACTATGTATTCTTGTTATACTAAATCAAGTAAAAAACTTTTCGAGTGAAGAAAGCTGAACTAGAAACACAAAATTTATGATATCAATTTCGTGACGAAAATTATACTATTTTTTTAACTGCCTTGGAAACGTACGGAAAATCTTATTTTATTTATTCGCAAAGTTAAATACTGTGTACATACCTACAAATAAAATGGGGAAAACTGTTACAATTTCGGCATGAGACTGGAAAAAACTCTAAAATACACACAAATTGTGGTTTCCAAGACATGTACGAAGTGATTAGCACAGCTGCATCCTTCAACTTGTCAACTGGCGGGAAATTCCCCGATTTGCAGGGAATTTCGGTTTAAGAGGAAATCGGAGAATGGGCGCTTTTTTCGGGGAACTGGGTATGTTATTTTTATATCTTAAAGTAAGATGAATATGTTAATTTTTAACCATTTGACTTTTTTTGGAGCGAAATTTTTTCTATTTGAATCATAATATCTCCACAACAAGAGTTTTCCCAGATATAGGCTATATACCAGATGAAAGCTAAGGTTTTGGGCTAGACTTGTGGAAACTTAGAATAAAATCGACTGACCAGTTTTTGAGAAAATGCCCAAAATCTCTATTTTCAGCAGCCCGGTTTTAAGTTTTCAGGCGATAACGTTATGACATATTTATATTTTATAAACGAAAAAGACAGCATTAGATAGCTTGTTTTAAGACCCTTCTACTGATATCCACTCAATGGTAGTTTAAAAAATCGCCTTTTTTTCGAATTTCAGGCACCAGCCACGCCCCCAAAGGCCTACGAATCGAAACATCCTAGAACAAAACCTTCCTAGTTTTTTTGGTACTTTGATTCCTGAAAGTTTGAAAAATATTAAATGAAGGTAGGTTCAGACGCTACCCACATCGCAAAGCATCTCGTAGTGGAGACACGAACCAAAACACATTTAGCTCTATATATTTCAAACTAGTAGCCGGAACTCAATATATAAGGTGTCATCTGAAAGGTATTGGCCTATAGAATAACACTAAATATGTTGGGTGTATCCAAATACCCCCTTAAACCGGCAAGAGCAAAAATGTTTTTTGTTTCGCAACACTTTAGCCTAATTTGTAAGTATTCAGTTAATCGTTTATGAAGCTTGAATACATTTTCTGGACACACTCTGCAAGACCTTTCCAACGATACCTCAAACATGTCGATTGGACGTCTGGATAAAAACTTCCAAATCTCGTGTATATATAAGCGAGTCATTTCAGCATGCTACTGTGGCTGCTTTCGGGCTATATGTAAAGCTTTAAAGCGCGGAACCTTATAGTTTTTAAGTAATTTGTTATTAAAGTTTTGTAATTTTCACCAACTTGTATGGGACTATTTCACAATATATAATGCACTTTCCACTTAATTTACACGTGTGCACGTTCAAACAAATAAATACTTTAAGTATATTACAGCTTTTTTTATCAAAAACCAGCACATTTTATGTGGGCAATCCCATCGCAGAGCCAGCATAGGAGCTGCTTTTAACGTGGCAATTGGTGTAAATACACGAAATTNCAGCATTAGATAGCTTGTTTTAAGACCCTTCTACTGATATCCACTCAATGGTAGTTTAAAAAATCGCCTTTTTTTCGAATTTCAGGCACCAGCCACGCCCCCAAAGGCCTACGAATCGAAACATCCTAGAACAAAACCTTCCTAGTTTTTTTGGTACTTTGATTCCTGAAAGTTTGAAAAATATTAAATGAAGGTAGGTTCAGACGCTACCCACATCGCAAAGCATCTCGTAGTGGAGACACGAACCAAAACACATTTAGCTCTATATATTTCAAACTAGTAGCCGGAACTCAATATATAAGGTGTCATCTGAAAGGTATTGGCCTATAGAATAACACTAAATATGTTGGGTGTATCCAAATACCCCCTTAAACCGGCAAGAGCAAAAATGTTTTTTGTTTCGCAACACTTTAGCCTAATTTGTAAGTATTCAGTTAATCGTTTATGAAGCTTGAATACATTTTCTGGACACACTCTGCAAGACCTTTCCAACGATACCTCAAACATGTCGATTGGACGTCTGGATAAAAACTTCCAAATCTCGTGTATATATAAGCGAGTCATTTCAGCATGCTACTGTGGCTGCTTTCGGGCTATATGTAAAGCTTTAAAGCGCGGAACCTTATAGTTTTTAAGTAATTTGTTATTAAAGTTTTGTAATTTTCACCAACTTGTATGGGACTATTTCACAATATATAATGCACTTTCCACTTAATTTACACGTGTGCACGTTCAAACAAATAAATACTTTAAGTATATTACAGCTTTTTTTATCAAAAACCAGCACATTTTATGTGGGCAATCCCATCGCAGAGCCAGCATAGGAGCTGCTTTTAACGTGGCAATTGGTGTAAATACACGAAATTTTTAAAATTATATTTATTTTTAGGTTTTAGAAGCAAAACAGTTTTGAAAACGATGTATCAATCAGAGAACCAATCACCTGGTAAATATCAGTTGGAAAGCTATGTAGCGAACAGTTTTAAATACACTGTATATTTGACACCTAATAAACACAACGCAAACGGCTGTGACAAAGATGAAACAGCAGACATGACAAAAANTTTCTATTTGAATCATAATATCTCCACAACAAGAGTTTTCCCAGATATAGGCTATATACCAGATGAAAGCTAAGGTTTTGGGCTAGACTTGTGGAAACTTAGAATAAAATCGACTGACCAGTTTTTGAGAAAATGCCCAAAATCTCTATTTTCAGCAGCCCGGTTTTAAGTTTTCAGGCGATAACGTTATGACATATTTATATTTTATAAACGAAAAAGACAGCATTAGATAGCTTGTTTTAAGACCCTTCTACTGATATCCACTCAATGGTAGTTTAAAAAATCGCCTTTTTTTCGAATTTCAGGCACCAGCCACGCCCCCAAAGGCCTACGAATCGAAACATCCTAGAACAAAACCTTCCTAGTTTTTTTGGTACTTTGATTCCTGAAAGTTTGAAAAATATTAAATGAAGGTAGGTTCAGACGCTACCCACATCGCAAAGCATCTCGTAGTGGAGACACGAACCAAAACACATTTAGCTCTATATATTTCAAACTAGTAGCCGGAACTCAATATATAAGGTGTCATCTGAAAGGTATTGGCCTATAGAATAACACTAAATATGTTGGGTGTATCCAAATACCCCCTTAAACCGGCAAGAGCAAAAATGTTTTTTGTTTCGCAACACTTTAGCCTAATTTGTAAGTATTCAGTTAATCGTTTATGAAGCTTGAATACATTTTCTGGACACACTCTGCAAGACCTTTCCAACGATACCTCAAACATGTCGATTGGACGTCTGGATAAAAACTTCCAAATCTCGTGTATATATAAGCGAGTCATTTCAGCATGCTACTGTGGCTGCTTTCGGGCTATATGTAAAGCTTTAAAGCGCGGAACCTTATAGTTTTTAAGTAATTTGTTATTAAAGTTTTGTAATTTTCACCAACTTGTATGGGACTATTTCACAATATATAATGCACTTTCCACTTAATTTACACGTGTGCACGTTCAAACAAATAAATACTTTAAGTATATTACAGCTTTTTTTATCAAAAACCAGCACATTTTATGTGGGCAATCCCATCGCAGAGCCAGCATAGGAGCTGCTTTTAACGTGGCAATTGGTGTAAATACACGAAATTTTTAAAATTATATTTATTTTTAGGTTTTAGAAGCAAAACAGTTTTGAAAACGATGTATCAATCAGAGAACCAATCACCTGGTAAATATCAGTTGGAAAGCTATGTAGCGAACAGTTTTAAATACACTGTATATTTGACACCTAATAAACACAACGCAAACGGCTGTGACAAAGATGAAACAGCAGACATGACAAAAAGACAAAAAGACAAAAAGAGCAAAAGCAATGTGCACAAACAAAAACAATTGTACAACAACAATATATTATATGAAACAAAACACTCGGTACATGCAATTAAGAATATCAAGTTAAATTAATCAAATTTACAGGAAATTTTAAAATTGTACTTATCTTTAAATCGTGCACCAGAAGTTTATTAACACTTTTTTTAATCTTCTACTTTATTAAGCGTAAACAGCTTTATAAAACACAAAATTTAAACAGATCACAAAAAAACACAGCTTCACAGCTTTGACGTTTGCTATTGTGAATTGTTTTGTAAGATAAAATACCGGAAATTAGTTTGAATGAAACAGCTCTTAACCTTGTGCTATTTCTATACAAATTTCTGTAGAGCGCGTACCGGGTGTGTGGTTTGTACTTGAGCTGAGCGCTTTAATTAAATTAGACCAGTGATGGCAGATTGCGGGTATTTTGAAAAAAATTATTTAAAGAAAAAAGGGGCATTTCAAATAAAAAAGGGATTTTCTTTTGACAGAGTTATCGATACATAATTGATCAAAATTCAATAATATTCGACACTCTGACGTAATTAATCGTTCTGAAGATGTGATGTGGAGTGAAATGATATATAATTATTAAAAAGTATAACGAGAATTTATTTTCCATGGTAACTGGTGTTTCACGTAAAAAGCGGAACAAATTATCTGATAATATGTTTAATATCACAGGCATGTGCTTCAATTTTAAAGTCACCAAAAAACCATATTCGTTTACACAATGCAAATAATTTGCAACAGTGATAGTTTTAAGAATTCCCAGCCAGTATACAAAAGTAAAGAACATAAATGTATGTATTAGAGCTGTAAAACTATCGATAGTCATACCATTCGATGTTTTCGATATTTTGCATTGAAACTATCGATAGTATCGGATAATTTTAAAATGCATTGACGAAGCTATTTATATAAACTTTTTAGTTTTATTTAGTTCCTGACGAATTAGCTAATTTTTATATAGCGATTTTCAGTAAGTTTATCCTTTCTCTTTGATTTTTAAAATATTTTAAACAGATAATATAAAAATCTAAAATTCCCAATCGTAGGAAAACAAATCGCTTGTAAACGTAAAGAAAACTGTATGTATAAGTAACAAAAAACTCCCATCATTCTAACTCCGCCTACGCCACAGTATTTTTGCATATATGTAACTCACTCCAAAATTTACGGAAAAGTGCTCAAGCAACGTTACAAAATATTAAGTTACGAACAAATGTAAGGCTCAACCTATGAAAAATGCGTTTTTATACCTTAAGTCCAGATTTTGAGTGTGTGTTCAAAATTCTAAGTATGCATAAATTTTGTATAGGCCCCCCTAAATTTCATTCTGGCTACGCCCATGTATACACTGCAGCAATTTATGAATGTAGTAGATGTTTTTAAATTCTTTTAGACCCTTAGTGAGGAATCTACTGACCTTTGAATTTCGAAATAATATTATATGTGTGGTGGTGGCAGGGCCTGGGTTCAAGCCCTGTTCAAAGCAACATCGTAAAAAATATAGAAAAAAGGTTTTTTCTTAACAGCGGTTGCCCCTCGGCAGGCAATTTCAAACCTCCGAGTGTATTTCTGCTATGAAAGACAAGACAAAATTCAATCGCCGTTCGGAGTCGGCGTAAAACTGTAGGTCGCTCCCCTTTGTGTGACAACTTTAAGGCGCATGCCACAAATCGGAGAAGAAGCTCGGCCAAACACTAACATTTGTATAAGCGCCAATCTATTATAATAGTTATTATTATTATTATTATTGTTATTATTATTATTTGTTTTTTTTTTTTGTAGGAGAGGGAAATGCTTTATGCACTGGCCGGGGGCGCTAGTCTCTATACTACCTTCCCCGAGTGTGGGACTCCCACCGAAGCGTGTTGGGCTATACACTAAAACCAAAACTTCCACCGCCCGCGCAAGAATCCCGAATCTGGCACCGCAATTCTGCATGTCTTCAGATGCAGGAGCCGCTGCTACAGCCTCGGGGCTGCGGAGAGTTATGTCTCCGTATCTTTATTCCAACATTCTGCGCGGAATCAAGAAGTGTTCGCAAGTGAAGAATGTGTGGTGCACATTATCTTCGACGTTNCCGAGTGTGGGACTCCCACCGAAGCGTGTTGGGCTACCCACTAAAACCCAAACTCCCACCGCCCGCGCAAGAATCCCGAATCTGGCACCGCAATTCTGCATGTCTTCAGATGCAGGAGCCGCTGCTACAGCCTCGGGGCTGCGGAGAGTTATGTCTCCGTATCTTTATTCCAACATTCTGCGCGGAATCAAGAAGTGTTCGCAAGTGAAGAATGTGTGGTGCACATTATCTTCGACGTTTTCACAGTAGTGACAGAACGGTGAGTCCACCCTTCCCTTTCTATGAAGATATTCTCGGAAGGAACCATGACCGTCAGGTAGAAATCGACTTTCCCATGCGGACTGTTCAACCATGTTTGAAGGTCGGCTATCAGGGTGTGCGTCCATCAACCTTTTGTGCTCGCGTTTCAGTTTTGTTGCNGGGAGTGTGTCCATCGACCTTTTGTGCTCGCGTTCCAGTTTTGTTGCCACTGCTGGATCAGTTGCTCGCGCGCCCTTGCCGCGCCAGCTGCTCGACCTATGTCGGCACTGAGATTGTAAATCTCTTTTCGCTCGTACGCAAGTAGCTCAATTGGCATGACGCCAGAAATAACTAGAACCGCCTCCGCGGACACTGCACGTATGCAGAATCAATGCGTAGTGCCCCTCTGCGTTGGACCGAAGACATTTGAATCCGGTATTTTTTGACTTTCAATGCGTCGGCCCATATTTCTGCCCCATACAGGAGCACCGACTGGACTGCTGTCATCAGAAGCTTCCTGCGGCATAGCTTCGAGCCGCCCACGTTCGCCATCAGCCGGCTTAGAGCCANGCCTGGAGCCTTGCCGGCTTTCATGCTTCGCAGGGCTGACTTCAGCTCGTCTGTCGAAAACAGTGGTGCCTCGGCTTGCTCCTCGGCGAACACTGTATCTGATCTTAATGGGTGTGTGGCAAATAGTGCATCCATTATATTCTTAGNGGGATTCGTTTCCTGGTGAGGAGCACGATCTCTGTTTTGGCTGTAGCCAATTGCAAACCGTGACCGCTCATCCAGTCACTGACGTTGCGCATGACCTGGTTTAGCTTGAGCTGTGCTTGCTGGACGTTTGACGGCGGCCACGTCGTTCGCGAAGGCGACAAGGAAGGTGCTCTCCGGCATTTCCGTGCTCAACAGACTGTGGCGTTCCAGAGGTCCGGGCCAAGTACAGACCCCTGTGCCGCTCCGCCGGTTATACGTCTCTTTCTCTGACCTTGTGTTGTGTCGTACAGAATCCAACGGTCTCTGAGGTAGTCCCGGATCATATCTGGCAAGTATGCTGGAACCTTGAATGACCGTTCCAAGGCCTCCAGCATGTCGTCCCATCTTGCCAAGTTGAAGGCGTTCTTGACGTCCAGTGTGACTACCAACACTATATTGGCCGCGCCTGGCGGCAGGCTTCTTCGGCCTTATGTACCGCCTCGACTACTTCGCCAATTGCTCCTATAGTTGAGTGTCCCGTCCTAAAGCCATGTTGTCGGGGTGGAAGGCCTCCCTCACTTTTTATGTCTGACGTCAAGCGTATTTTGAGCAGACTCTCCATCATCTTGCCTGCTGTGTCTAGCATACAGAGTGGCCGGAAAGATGGAGAGTTTGGATTCCCTTTGCCCTTAGGTATAAGCACCAGCCTCGCCTTCTTCCATTGGCTTGGGAAGACCCGGGCCCTAAGGCAGCTGTTATACATGTTAAGCAGGAGATCAGAGCTCGTTTTCGCTGCTAACCCGATTGACTCCGCTGGTATGCCGTCAGAGCCTGGAGCCTTGCCGGCTTTCATGCTTCGCAGGGCTGACTTCAGCTCGTCTGTCGAAAACAGTGGTGCCTCGGCTTGCTCCTCGGCGAACACTGTATCTGATCTTAATGGGTGTGTGGCAAATAGTGCATCCATTATATTCTTAGCTCGGGCCTCATCCATCGCTTGCGATGATGTATGGAACTTTTTCATCACTATTTTGCATCCCTGGCCCCAGGGATCACGATCGACTTGGTCACATAGCGCTTTCCAGCAGCAATAAAATAAAATAGTGTAACAAAAGATTTTTTAGCAAGAAAATTTTGTTAAAACTGCACTTGACGGCGAATTCAGTGTACACGCATAATTTGTTATACATATGTACAGTATATTTTGCTTAGCTGCCCATCCTTATTTGCACAAAAAACTTGTGCGCTTAACCGAAAAATGCAATTAAGCGAATTTTCTCTACTACTTCAATGAGGAAAGTATCCGAATCCCTATGAAACCAAATAATGTAGGAGCACTTACTGCGTAGAAATTACTGAAAGCGAATCTTTTTCCGAATGGTATCTAATTATCTATATAACTACATAAAATGATAGCAATTTTCATTGTGCTGCGAGGTGAGCAAAATAAATAAAAGCTTGTAAAACTAAGGTGCAGGTAAACGTATTACTTTCTTTGATAATTGTTAATATTTGCAAATTTTTAAGGCAGGTATCGCTAATGTATGTATGAATGCATCTATCGGAGCAATTTCCTTATAAATGTTAAAAACAATGCCGTTGATGCGCATTTCGAGTAGGTATCTTAAATGTGCACTTAAACACAAAGGCAGCAAAGCAAAGTATACAGATATGTAAATGCCAGTTCGCTATTCACGCGACAAGCTTTTTAAAAACTAAGTAAATCAGTACAAGTTGTTAGTAATTTTCTTAGAGTTTTAGTAATTCTTTTCACTATTTGGCTTTTAGTAACTTTAACGAAAGCTTAACTTATTTCATTTTATTCGTTTTAGTGCAGTTTTACCAAAATTTTCTTGCTAAAAAGTCTTTTGTTACATTATTTTATTTTATTCCTTTGATTGTACATGTTAAATAAAAGCTTGTTTTAAAAAATATTTTTTTAACATTATTTTATTATCAAAAATAGATTGTTCTGTTGCATATTTAAATACTTTAATTCGAGGATACAAATGTTTAAAGAAAAAGCTTGTAAAATTACAAATACATACATACATAGGTACATACCAGTGTTGATAATTTCGATACAATTGTACTTTTTTGATACAATTTCAAGTGCTTTCTACTCTCCTACTACCCAGCTCTTATTAGTACAATTACATCTGTAGCTAAAATTTGGCAGCACTTTGCCGGTTAAGTTATACAGCACTGTTTTCATTAATTTTTAAGGTGATAGATTCATAACCCTATTCCCACATCATTGACGAAATTCATCGTATGACTTTTGTCACAATTAATGCTCCTAAAACACAATGGGGGTATTCTCCAAATCTTGCAAAACCTGCATGCATGGATTGCATAACTTGCAAACACACAACAACAAAATACATGGGAAACAACATTTCCTATCGCTGCAAAATATGCCACGTCAAAACCCGTGTATATATTTTGAAAAAAAAAAAAAATAGCATAGCAAGATAAATGCGTCCCTGTGCAAGTTGTTTTGTTGTTGGAATTGCTACATATTTCTCTCATTCCTCTCATCTCGCTCCCATATAAATATTACATATATATAAACATAATAAATATATTGAATTGCTACATATTTCTCCCATCTTGCTCATATATAAATATACTAGCTATACCCTGCCACGTTTTGCTGTGGCATATTCCTGTTACATGGATGATAAATTATTAACGAAACAAAGCATACGTTTCATATGAGTTTGATTTTGTAATAAGTACTTGTGTGCACATAATATTTGTCGTGTTTCCATTCTCTGTATTAATATAAAGGATATCTGGCGCCGACACGGGAACACGCAACATCTAAGAACCAATCCGCATCTCAATCTAAACCACACTTTTCCAAAGGATAACCTTGAGCATTATTGATTGTGATTCCGAATGCGAATCGAATTGGGAATTGCAGTCTTTTAAATCGAAATGGTCTATCGGTCGGAACCATGGGAATTCTTCTCCTTTGAAAGGCCACGTAAAAATCTTTACTTACACTACGTTCTTCATAAATTTCTTAACTGCGTGTCGCTGTTGCGGAGTTTTGGCTGATTAATATTCCGCAACGTGATAATTGGCACACCTATTTTCAATTTAGTATGTGGGGTCATCCCCGGAAGATCAATCGAGTTCAAAATTTCGATGGATAATTAACGGATTCGTCTTCTTCCACAACGGTGTTTATCGACGTATATGTTATTGTTTAAGCGGCTTATGCATTTTCCGCTTAAACAAAGAACAGCGAACACACAGACGCACTTATTTTTAAAGGTAATTCGCTCGTTTTTTATTGGGTATGCATTTTTTATGCAATTCTCAAATATCTCTTCGCTGAACTTACGCTGAACCCAGCTTTAAGCATCACCAACACTCCACTCCCGGAGTAATTTTTGGCATGGTATTAAGCTACTGCTTACAAACCACACTGGGGCTCTGCACGAATGCATCCCTGGATAAATCCCAGCTCATTGCCCAGCAGCCTAAGGCAGCTAGAGCATGACTCCTCCAATGGAGTCCCCCAATGAATACACGGTGAAAGGGTCACATCTTGCGCTACCGCTTCATCAGCCTGCCCGCATATCTCTCTCTCTCTCTTTCTCTCTCGCATATCAGGCATATGAAGTGCGTGGCTGACTTGATGTGCACCTGGTAGCTCGTTCACTGAGCCTATAATTAATTTTCTTAATTAAGGAATATTCTTTCGATCAGTTCTCCTTTCGATGTCCCTTAGTTAGAAAAATTATAAGGCAATAAAATTCGTCTTAATCTCTCGTTGGCTGGCAGCTTTCCGTGCCCAATGTCCAGTACTTGAAGGCGAAAATACCTCGGCTGCAGTGTATATATGTATGTTCGTCTTGCCACAATGTTGACTATTTCAGGCAAGCATTTATCTAGTATTAATCAAGAAATTACAGACAATGTTTGCGTAAAATCTCCTGAGAGCAATATGAATACATTCCCGAATGGTTGAACGTTTCCATGCAAATCCCGCGACAATGGATCAAGGACCTCAAGCAATTTTTATGTGCCATCGTGCACTCATCCCAAATAATTAGTTCACATTTTTTTACTACTTTTTCCATACCGGATGTTCTGGAAATATTTGTCGTGTTTCCATTCTCTGTNTATATGTTCAATGGCAGCTTAAGAGCTGAATTAGCAATGTTTCCACCTGGAAGCAATTCCAGGCGAAGCGATAGCTAAGGTTATGTAATTGTTTGTACGAACCGTTGCCATAAATAATCAATCTGATAAGGAATGTTGCATATACTTCCCCTTATTTGGCGCTGTAAACGCCTAAGCCATTTTGGCCTAGATCGACAAAGAACGCCAGTCGTTTCTCTCTGTGCCGACTGACGACAATGGGAAATGCCACGTGAAGCCAAGATCTTCACCACTTGGTCTCCCCCTCTTCCTCTGCTACCACCAGCGGATTGCGAGTTTAATACTTTCAGAACTGGAACGTCGCTTCCCATTCGAACGACGTGGCCAAGTCCGCGGAGCCGCTGTATTTTCATTCGCTACACTATGTCCGTTTCGTTGCAAAGCGCATACAACTCATCGTTCCATCGTCTGCGGTACCCCCGTTGCCAACGCGGAGAGGCCTATAAATCTTCCCTAAGATCTTTCTCTCCAATACTTCAAGAGCCATCTAATCGAATGTTATCATTGTCTAAGCTTCTGCGCCAGCTCGGGCATGATGAATGACTTATAGAGTGTGGTTTTTGTACGTCGAGAGAGAACTTTACCCCCAAATTGCCTATTCAATCCAAAGTTGCATTTGTTGGCTAGAGTGATTCTGCATTGGATTTCCATACTGACATTATTATCGGTGTTAATTCTGGTTCCCAAGTAAACGATATTCTCTACTTTATCGATATTACAACTGGCAACAGTAATGTGGGTGTCAAGACGGGACTGCTCTGACTCTTTGTTTGATGACAGGAGATACTTCGTCTTGTCTTCGTTTATCACCAAACCCAATCGCTTTGCTTCTTTATCTAACTTGGAAAAGGCAGGACAGACTTCGTTGTTTTTGTTACCGATGATATCGATGTCATTGGCATACGCCAGAAATTACACGCCCTTGTAAAAAATTGTTCCTGAGTGGTTCAGTTCTGTAGCTCTTATTATCTTGCATCATGCGATCGTAAATTTCCTTCTGAATTCGCTTTAATTTGGAAATGTTTGTTTGGGCATATAACAGGAGTTCACAATAGTAATAGTAATCATAATCATAATAATATTATCTGATGTTATTCAAAATTTCTTTACTCGCATCGAGCAAAGCATCGATTTCAAACGCATATGTTTCATTGGGAGAGCGTATAGTGAAGAGCAAAGCGTACTACACTGTTTTAATTGAAGCTTTGGTCGATGACAGCTCTTCGCTTCGCTCGCCGCTCCAGTATATTTTGACCTATGGCGCTATGGCAACCGAACGAAATTTTTTATGATTCAAATTTAACTGTTTTATACTGTAAAGCAATGGTTACAACAAATTTAAGTTTTCATTATTTAATTTCATGGCATATTTTTATGTTTTCGTTTCGCTTTTTATCATTTCTTCATTTGTATCCGTAACTTTTTATTCATATTTTTTTTTTCATTGCGTAATTTGTATACCAACTTTGTTTGATAAGATCTCGTAAATTCTCTCTTTTTTTAGACTGTCCGGATTTGGATAAGTGGAAACTTAAAAAAACTCTCTAGTAAAGCTTCCCCCGTTCACTTTCCGTTTCGAACCAGTTATAATACTTCAGTTAATTTCAATATTTTCAGTTAATTTTACATATTGCACAATCCTATTTAGAATATTTGCAAATCACGATTTCCCAAATACCTTTCGTTTGGTACCCATATTGTAACATTTCATTTATTTTATCAATTTAATTGAGCTAAATTCTCAAACAGGTGGCAACCCCCTCAAAAATATTTCCAACAGTCATGTTTTTTAAACCTCTTTAATTTGATTCCTATATTGTAATAAGCCATTTATTTTATCAATTAAATTAAGTTACATTTTCAAACAGGGAACAACCCTCCTCAAAAATATATTCGGCTGTAAGCATTCTTAAAGATCTAAAGTTTAATACCCACATTGCAATATTTCATTTCTTTTAACAATTTGACTGAGCTAAAATTTTCAAATAGATGGCAACCTTCCTCAAAAATATTTCCAGCAGGCATCTTTTTTAAACCTCTTTAATTTGATACCTATATTGTAATAAGTCATTTATTTTATCAATTAAATTTAGTTAGATTTTCAAATAGGTAACAACCCTCCTCAAAAATATTTTCGGCTGTGAGCCTTCTTAACACTCTTTAGTTTTATACCCACATGGCAATATTTCATTTATTTTATCAATTTGACTGAGATAAATTTTCAAATAGGTAGCAACCTTCCTCAAAAATATTTCCAGCAGTCATCTTTTTTAAACCTCTTTAATTTGATACCTATATTGTAATAAGTCATTTTTTATCAATTAAATTTAGTTAGATTTTAAAACAGGTAACAACCCTCCTCAAAAATATTTTTGGTTGTAAGCTTTATTAAAGCTCTAAAGTTTAATACCCACATTGCAATAATTCATTTATTTTATCAATTTGAATGAGTTTAGATTATCAAATAGGTGGCAAACTTCCTGAAAAATATTTCCAGCAGTCATCTTTTTTAAATCTCTTTAATTTGATACCTGTATTGTAATAAGTCATTTATTTTATCAATTTGAATGAGTTTAGATTATCAAATAGGTGGCAAACTTCCTGAAAAATATTTCCAGCAGTCATCTTTTTTAAATCTCTTTAATTTGATACCTGTATTGTAATAAGTCATTTATTTTATCAATTAAATTTAGTTAGATTTTCCAATAGGTAACAACTCTCCTCAAAAATATTTTCGGCTGTGAGCCTTTTTTAAACTCTTTAGTTTTATACCCACATTGCAATATTTCATTTATTTTATCAATTTGACTGAGATAAATTTTCAAATAGGTGGCAACCTTCCTCAAAAATATTTCCAGCAGTCATCTTTTTTAAACCTCTTTAATTTGATACCTATATTGTAATAAGTCATTTATTTTATCAATTAAATTTAGTTAGATTTTAAAACAGGTAACAACCCTCCTCAAAAATATTTTCGGCAGTAAGCTTTCTTAAAGCTCTAAAGTTTAAAACCCACATTGCATTATTTCATTTATTTTATCAATTTGACTGAGATAAATTTTCAAATAGGTGGCAACCTTCCTCAAAAATATTTCCAGCAGTCATTCTTTTTAATCCTCTTTAATTTGATACCTATATTGTATTAAGTAATTTATTTTATCAATTAAATTTAGTTAGATTTTAAAACAGGTAACAACGCTCCTCAAAAATATTTTCGGCAGTAAGCTTTCTTAAAGCTCTAAAGTTTAATACCCACATTGCAATAATTCATTTATTTTATCAATTTGAATGAGTTTACATTATCAAATAGGTGGCAAACTTCCTCAAAAATATTTCCAGCAGTCATATTTTTTAAATCTCTTTAATTTGATACCTATATTGTAATAAGCCATTTATTTTATCAATTAAACTTAGTTAGATTTTCAAATAGGTAACAACCCTCCTCAAAAATATTTTCGGCTGTGAGCCTTCTTTAAACTCTTTAGTTTTATACCCATATTGCAATATTTCATTTATTCTATCAATTTTACTGAGAGAAATTTTCAAATAGGTGGCAAACTTCCTCAAAAATATTTTCGGCTGTGAGCCTTCTTTAAACTCTTTAGTTTTATACCCATATTGCAATATTTCATTTATTCTATCAATTTTACTGAGAGAAATTTTCAAATAGGTGGCAACCTTCCTCAAAAATATTTCCAGCAGTCATCTTTTTTAAACCTCTTTAGTTTGATACCTATATTGTAATAAGTCATTTATTTTATCAATTAAATTTAGTGAGATTTTCAAATAGGTAACAACCCTCCTCAAAAATATTTTCGGCTGTGAGCCTTCTTTAAACTCTTTAGTTTTGTACCCACATTGCAATATTTCATTTATTTTATCAATTTTACTGAGATAAATTTTCAAATAGGTGGCAACCTTCCTCAAAAATATTTCCAGCAGTTATCTTTCTTAACGCTCTTTAATTTGATACCAATATTGTAATATTTCATTTTATTTACCAGTGTAATTTAGTTAAACTTTGAAATAGGTGGCTACCCTAATCACACATATTTTCGGCTGCAAGCCTTCTTAGAACTCTTTAATTTGATACCCACATTTCAATATTTCATTTACTTTATCAATTTGACTGAGATAAATTTTCAAATAGGTGGCAACCTTCCTCAAAAATATTTCCAGCAGTTATCTTTCTTAACGCTCTTTAATTTGATACCAATATTGTAATATTTCATTTTATTTACCAGTGTAATTTAGTTAAACTTTGAAATAGGTGGCTACCCTAATCACACATATTTTCGGCTGCAAGCCTTCTTAAAACTCTTTAATTTGATACCCACATTTCAATATTTCATTTACTTTATCAATTTGACTGAGATAAATTTTCAAATAGGTGGCAACCTTCCTCAAAAATATTTCCTTAAGTCATATTTTTTAAACCTCTTTAATTTGATACCTATATTGTAATAAGTAATTTATTTTATCAATTAAATTTAGTTAGATTTTAAAACAGGTAACAACCCTCCTCAAAAATTTTTCGGCAGTAAGCTTTCTTAAAGCTCTAAAGTTTAATACCCACATTGCAATAATTCATTTATTTTATCAATTTGAATGAGTTTAAATTATCAAATAGGTGGCAACACTCCTCAAAAATATTTCCAGCAGTTATCTTTCTTAACGCTCTTTAATTTGATACCAATATTGTAATATTTCATTTACTTTACCAGTGTAATTTAGTTAAACTTTGAAATAGGTGGCAACCCTAATCGTACATATTTTCGGCTGCAAGCCTTCTTAAAACTCTTCAATTTGATACCCACATTTCAATATTTCATTTACTTAATCAACTTAACTGAGTTTAAATTTTACATTAGGTGGCAACCCTCCTCAAAGATATTTCCTTCAGTCATCTTTCTTAAACCTCTTTAATTTGATACCAATATTGTAATATTTCATTTACTTTACCAGTGTAATTTAGTTAAACTTTGAAATAGGTGGCAACCCTAATCGTACATATTTTCGGCTGCAAGCCTTCTTAAAACTCTTCAATTTGATACCCACATTTCAATATTTCATTTACTTAATCAACTTAACTGAGTTTAAATTTTACATTAGGTGGCAACCCTCCTCAAAGATATTTCCTTCAGTCATCTTTCTTAAACCTCTTTAATTTGATACCCATATTGTAATAATTAATTAATTTTATCAATATAATTGGCTTTACAAATTTTCAAATAGGTGGCAACCCTCCTCAAAGATATTTCCTTCAGTCATCTTTCTTAAACCTCTTTAATTTGATACCCATATTGTAATAATTAATTAATTTTATCAATATAATTGGCTTTACAAATTTTCAAATAGGTGGCAACCCTCCTCAAAGATATTTCCTTCAGTCATCTTTCTTAAACCTCTTTAATTTGATACCCATATTGTAATAATTAATTAATTTTATCAATATAATTGGCTTTACAAATTTTCAAATAGGTGGCAACCCTCCAATTTTTTGCGATATCATTGGTTCTGGTATTATACCGAACAATACAAAAAAAAATTGTTCAAATCGGTTCAGCCGTTCTCGAGTTTTGACGACGGTGACGTACGAACACAACATTTTTATTAATAAGAAGATATAAGATATAAGATATTTAAATCATATAAGTAGATATTGTTTTGACTTTATCGCATACTCAGTAAGTCAAAGCAACAATAATACAGTAGTCTTCACTAGAGCGCTTAAAATCAATTTGCGGCATAGTTTTAGGCGCAGTAGTAAAGACGATAGACAGCTGTTGAGTTTTGTCATTGGGGTGGGAATAGGGCTATTAGAATCGCATGGAATTGATACACAAGACGTGTATTGTGAAGCAGAAGCAGAATTGTGCATTTTCCAAAACAAAAAAAACTAAATGAGGAAGATATTCTTAAATTAAAAGAACGTAAAACAATTTTTTGTAAACTTTGGTCGTACTATGAAGAAAAAAATTAATTTTAATGACGAAGTTAATCATTGTTCCACTAATACACTTATTATTTCAGAAGTGTGAAATTGCCTGAATAGAAGAAAGCAATACAGAATTTAGAGCTCAACATCTTGATTTAAAAAGTTTTGTCAAACGGAATATTTGTGAGTTTTGGGAAAAAGTAAGAATCACCAAAAATGTTATAAATGAGCCACTGTTTTCAAACAAATACAACATCGCTCAAGGAGTGTTATCGATTGCACATCCTTCAGCCAATGTTGAAAGGCTCTTCTCCATACAAAAATTAATAAAAACAAAATGTCGAAATAGACTTCAAGTAGAAATATTTTCTCTTTTACAACAACTAGAGACTGTCTTAATTCTAGTGGACAATGTTGTCATAAAATAACATTGATAAAAAGTTCAGACACAGTTCAAAATACGAGTAATTATTTACTGAATTATTAATTTTTTGGAACTTAATGACAACTTTTTATTAATTTAAATATATCTACATATGTATTCATTATAAATCTTTATGTTTATATTCATACATTTATGTACTTAGATACATGCATTACATGCATTTAAAATCATAATAATGGTACTCATTTAATATGGCATTTCTGTAACAATGGCAAAATTGCAAAGTTGCCACTACGGTTAAATGAGCGCCCCATTGCAAAACTCTTACAAGTCAGGTGTTTTTATTTGTCAAAAGTAAAAACTAAAATGCCGAGAATTAGTGAAAAACAAAAACTTCTTAAATTATTGGAAATAACAGCGCTAAATGATTTGATGATTGCAGAATTTTTTTGTGAGGACGAAGGTATGAACTTAAACCGCATTGTATTTTATTTCGTATGACTATATTTTCATTTTTTTGGCAGAAGAGAAAAGAAAAAAAGAAGATGAAATATTGGAGGAACTTGTGGTTGTGTTGGCTCTGGGTGCAGAATGCAGATACAGTGTACCATTTATTCAGAATAGTGTACCTAAATGTACGGTTTTTTTAAAAGAAGTTTTATGGGGCTTGATGAGAGCAGATTCAAGAAGATCACACGTGTGAATTGGAAAACTTTCGATATTATTTTAAATTTAATAAAGGACGATGAGCTTTTCCACCAACCTCGATCATGCAAACAATTTCCTCTTGAAACGCAACTCGCAATTGTATTGTATCGCTTAGGCTCAAGCGGGGAAGGAGCTACTCTCTCGAAGATTGCTGGCTTGTTTGGAGTTAGTGATGGTGGTATCATTCAGGTCTGAGTCCTTCATTGTTTTCCCATAGTGAATATGAACTTTTTTTTACTTTAGAATTTAACTGAAAGAATCTTTAAAGCGCTATTAAAACACAAAGATGAGTTTTTGTTTTGGCCAAATACCGATGAACGCAAACAGCTCGTGTCAGAAACCTGGAATGAATTACCTAATTGTGTGGGATACGTTGATGGTACAGAAATTCCATTGGCGGAAAAACCATCACAAGATCCAGAAGCGTACTTTTCACGGAAGCACATCTACTCTGTTAAAGCTCAAGCCGTGTGCGATTATAGACTGCAAATAAGACATTTGGTGTTAGGCTATCCGGGTAGCGTACATGATGCACGTATTTTTAATAATTGCGAATTATCGAATCAAGCAGATAAATTTTTTGGAGGAGCTGAATGGATCGCAGGTGACAGTGCCTATAAACTGTCTCGCACTGTTATAACACCATTCAGAGACAATTCAAGAGAACTAACACAGAGCCAAAGAACTTTTTTCAACAAAACATTCAGTAGTTATAGGATTAGAATTGAACACTGTTTTGGCATGTTGAAAGAAAGGTTTGGCAGTTTAAAAGGTTTAAGACTTCAAATTAAAGATGAAAATGGAATGAAAAATGTTAACAAATGGATTCTCTGTTGCGCATTGTTGCACAATCTTATACTCCAACAAGATGATCATTTCGATTACCAACTCGAGGAATCGGAGCAGGAAATTGACGAGTCATTACCAAGTGCTATAACTAATGGAGGAGATGCAGTGCGACGAACAATCTGTGAAATGTTAATTTTGGCAAACAATCAATAAACAAATTTGTATAGACAATTCAATTGCTTATTTATTTTATACAAATTAAATTCAATTTCAATATACCTACATACATACATATGTATGTACATATTTATGTATGTACTTATGTACACACATTTATATTTAAGGCATTTTATTATTTTTCAGACTTTTGGTGTCATAAACAAATAAGTAGTTAAAACTAAAGCGATGTGACTAACTAATGTCGATAAAATTGAAAAAGGGTATTTAATATTAACGATTTATTCAAAGATGACTAAGTCCTACTATAAGTGTAAATAAAAATTGCTTCAGTCCATTCCATAAGGATTTGCTGGTGTAGATTGTGACATATGAGTCGATACATAGAGATCGTCACCTGAAATGCAAAAAGAAGTGAATTTAGAATTTTCTATTAGTTATGACTTTTTTCATTTCAACGATGATGTTTGTTACGCCTTTTTGCATTTCAGGTGACGATATAAACATAAATAAAATAAATATCGCTTAACTTTCCATAGTTTTTTCTTCGCGAGATGCCCCCAAGATCTATTTTGTAAAGATTTTTATAGTTTGCCAAAAGCTACTTCAAATAGACAGCAAGAAAAAATAAACACAATTTCTCAAAATAATCTTACGGTGGCATGTTTGATATGTATCGACTCATATTACGAACACATTTTGGCAACTTATTAGTTATTTGCACTTTTCAATCTTTCGTGCTCTAATCGTAATTTTTCCATTTCGATTCTCTCTTCTTTCTCCAGCTGTAGTTTCTGCAATTTAAATTGGTTTTCCTCTTTTTCTTTTTCCAATTCCAGTTTTTGTGTTTCTAGTTCCACCTTTTTCTTTTGAATTTCAAATAATAAAGCGAATGAGTTCGAGCTTTGAGGTCTCTTCAAATTTCTTTTTGGTGTGGTTGTATTGTTTAGTGTGCGAGTATCTGATGGCAAAGTACAAGGCGGACTAACTTGGTTCTCAGAAAATGTTGGAGGAAGTATAACCGACGGACTTACTAATGGACTTTCAAGTAAAGTCGTAGAAGATGTTTCATAATCAATTTCTAATAACGCCTCCTCTTCATTATTCGCCAGCGATAAGATTGGCTCTGTAGACTGGTAGATAGCTGGCGGCTGGATATTTACGCGCCGTGCAAATATTGCGTGCAGGTCATCATAAAATGGACAAGTCTTTTTGATGTATTCTTCAACACTTTTTACATCTCCACTCTCAAGCAATCCTGCTCCCGTTTGGCCTTTCCACTTGAGTGCGGTCAAAAAACTTGTTTTAAGATGCCTCATTTTTGTACGCATAGTATCCCATTTGATGTTGCGTAAATTTGGTGCACTTTCCGTAATGCGATCATAAAATTTTTGAGCAGTTGGTTTCTAAATTAAATTCATAAAATATACAACAATGTAATAATAAAAAATGTAAGAATTTTACCTCAAACTGTTCCGGATTAGCCTTCACATTGTCAAAGACAATCGTAAGTAAATCTCTAGTTTGCTGTTCTGTCCACCGAAAAGTGCCATTAATCCGTAATCGTTTTTTCTATAAATGCATGTACATAACAAATTCATTTTTAAATATTAACACAATAATATAATTGTTTGTACTCACGTCTTCCATTTTATATTAAAAACAAAAAGCGCGCTTCTGATTAACAGCTGATATTGATTTGCGACAAATTGCCATAGATGCCACTGAAAATAGTCTCGCATAGTTGCCATTTTATCGCAAAACAAATTGCATGTAAAAATGAACAGCTGATTTGCGAGATTGCCATGTTGCGAAGTTTGCAACAAATGCCATAAGTTTGCGACATTAAATGAGTACCATTAATATCTGATGCAAAAGTGAGTAAAGTTTTATGTTAATAAAATAAAGGTAATAATGTTTCTAAACTTTTAGCAATTATTTATTTGTACTTTATTAGGAACAATAATAAAATTCAAGTTGTACACAATAACTAAATACATATTAGAAAAATAATTGGAGTCAAAATTTTTTACAATTTAGTGATGAAAAGTACGATTTGAATTACATTTTCATACGAATTTGGAAAATGCAATTATCAACACTGGTACATGCTGCTCGCTGTAAATCGCAAACCGTTAGCCAAAACTTTTTCATTGCGGCTTTTTGCGTATTATTTTCTCTTATTGTTTGACTTACTCTTGTTTGATTGAGTTCCCGCAGGAATAGTTTTCATTTGCCAAACAAAGCATAAAATGACAAGCCAAAAGCGCTAATGAAACTACAAAGAAGTTAAGACATGGGTGGGAGGTAATCGCATGATACATACAAAGTTAGTTAAATGAAAGGAGGAAGTTTAAATGTGGAAAGAATGGCACCAGCAATTATGATCGGTTAAAGCCGCGAATAGTCACACAATGTGACGAAAAATAATAAAGCACATCAAAGAAAGTTTTTTCTAAGCAAAATAAAGCTGCGCGGACTTTCATACTATACCAGTAAGTTAAAAAGGATTATTTGGCACTGTCCTCGTAGCCCCAATGAATAAATATTTGTGAGGACTATTAATTACGACCCCTTTGCACATTTAATTAACTAAGCGACACAGACTGAAGGCGACTATACTTGCTAGATGTTACAAAAACACAAAATGAAGAAAAAAACTTGTTGGCCGTGATAAAAGTGTAAATTAATTTACTCGTAGTAATGTGAAGCATAGCTCATTGGTAGAGCTGGGATACTATCGATAGTACCGCCACTCGATAGTTTTTGAGGCGATAGTTGAAAACATCGATAGTACTATCGTCGTGATCCACATTATGTAACAGTATTCAATTGAAACCCTCAATTCTTTGAGAATTGATAAAAAATTTATGAATTACTTTGTAAATTACATTTACATATTTTTTGTTGTGTACATCTCTGGTTTCGGTAGGGGTAAAATTTGCGAAGTTGTAACGCATAGCCCAGCAGAAACTTTGGAAGGGCCAGCATGTGTATTGCAGCAGAAAATTTTTAATTTCATTAGGAGCACCCCATGTTTACTTGCTTTTGCAAATGGTTGCATACATTTAGCCATATGTAGAGTAAGATTAAATGCGGTACAAACCATTATTACTTCCGATTATGCAAACTCCGCGCATGCATACGGCTATGTACATATATGTATACATAGTTAAGTTTGTATGTACATTAGAGTGGTCCAATTTTTGTATGGGAAAAAAATTTCATCCTAGAAAACGGGGCACCGCCTTAGTTTTTTTCCTTTTGATATTTGTAATATCTATACCAACTTTCAGTTTTCTACTGCAACCAATACAGGGTGCTAAATGATTTGAAATGCGCTACTGGATCGTTGTGAAACTGGCAATAATATCGGTGATTTTTAAAAAGAGCTACTGTTATGACAACTGAAGCTTGTGATATTTTAATAGATAATTTAAATTTGAAATATTCGTAGGTTACTTAACCTACTGTTTGATTAATATATGCACACAATACTTCTCGAGTAAAATATGAGCATCATGAGCATCCTCTAAATGAATACTTAGAAACGTAAGGTTTGGTACCAGCACCTCTTTCGGCAAGAGGAAAAATTTTGGAAAGTGTCCCAAACCATATCTGGGAAAACATTTTTTTGGACCACTTTAATGTACATACATATGGATGAGCTCTTTTGCTGAAAGTGGTTTTTATATTCGTAGCATGGTTTTAGGCATATGGTTAGTATGCTATTGATAAAAAAGCAAGGCGAAAACTTTAAAAATTTTGAAATCATTTTATCCAGCAAAACCAGCGTGACCGAAACTCCAACACAAATGCAAATTTGATGGTGTTACTAACACAGCTGTAATATTTTTTGATTGGAGTGTCATCTATTGTTTTTTTTGTGCGAGCTATCTTTTGCATATGACTAAGTAGTCAAGCTAATCTTTTCACATATGAGCACGCAGGCAAACTATTTGGTTTGAAAAATCACACGTACAAAAAACTTCTACGAGCATTTTTGATTCACTATTAATAATGTGATAGCAAAACGTGCCGAACTTAGCGGGTACGCGTGACGGCCACGTCACTAGGAAAGTACATACATGTACATTTACATATGTATGGATGATAAAATAGCTCTGATCCAATATTTTCCGTGTTAAAAGTGAGAGTAAAGAGTGAGCAACAGCAAAAAGTACGGGAACAAAAAAAGCATTGGGTAAAATCTTGCAACTTCATTCTCTACACAACTCTCCAAAAACCGCTCTCATTTACAGGATTTTGGAGTACGGGATCATTTTTCCTGTAAGTTCGTGTAAAAACCTGTTAGTTCATTGAGTACTGGATCAGATCTAATACAAGATTGCAGAAAGAGATGACGAGAGGAAGAGTAAATGCCAAACAAATAAATTTAGGTTCCCATTTTGCAAACAAAAGTTGTTATGTTATATGTATTCATGACTTTAACGTAAAGCCACCGACAGATGAAGCAGAACCACAGATTATATTCCTAAAAGAAGGGCTAAATTTAGGAATATATACAAATAGAAGTGCTCAAACTACACACAGTCACAAGTATATCAAGTATCATAAAATAACTTTTGAAATCGGTTCATGTGGTCCAAAGTTATGCGGTAGCATACATACAAAAAAACATATTCCGACGAGTTGATATCCTCGAACTTTATTTGTAGTCGGTTAAAAATGTTTGAGTTCTTTGTTAATTTTATGTAAATAAAGTGCGATTTATGAAACTTTAAAAAGTTTATTTATATATTACATACTACTGTACATAAAACTTCCACAAATGAATTTTAAAGAGCGTATTATCTGAAGCGAAATTTCTATATTTCCTGGTGACACATCTTTAGAAGTATAAACCATGTGCAAAATATAAAAAATACAACTAAGTATCATCAAAATTTCAATATTTATAATTAAAATTTCTATAAAAAAATGTGTATAGAGTTTTATAGTATAACAAATTTTAATGCATATAATTCGGTGCAAGTTTGTAGTCACTAAAAATCCCCATGATTCTTAGAATTGTTTTTTTTTGGTGACGGTGTTGTGAACTTCCTTCCATATAAGAAAAATTAATTTACTAAATAAATTGTGATTTCCTGTAATTTATGAATATTTTAAATTTTACTTTTTCTTGAAATCGCCTCGAACCATGAAGTTGTGTATTGATGTGAAGAGAATATGTAGTGAAGTGTTGCTAAACACCGACATCGATAGTTTTCAAAAACTATCGATAGAGGCGACAGTTTTCAACTATCGATACTATCGATAGTATCCCAGCTCTACTCTTTGGTTAATAAGAATAATAAAGATTGGCGCTTACACAATATGTTAGTGTTTGGCCAAGTTTCTCCTCCGATTTGTAGCGTGCACATTGATGTTATCACACAAAGGGTAGAGACCTACAGTTTTACGCCGACTCCGAATGGCGATTGTATTTTAATGAAAAGCGGTTTTTCATGGCAGAATTACATTCGGAGGCTTCCCATTGCTACCCCGCGCCACGCCGCGCCGTTCGCGCACGTACCCTCATCCCACAGTGATATTTTATGCCCATAATTAATAAATTAGTATATTCACATGAATTCAGGTTTAAAGAGGTTTTAGTAGTCGCTGAATTCGAATCTGAAGTCAAAATAACAAAAAATAAAATGGCCGATCCAGTATGTCGCCTAAAATCTTAAACAGCTTAATTCGAATCTGAAATCAAAATAACAAAAAACTGAATGGCCGGTCCAATATGATGCCTCATATTAAAAGAAATAATAATAATAATAGATTGCCGCTTACACATATGTTAGTGCTTGGCCGAGCTTCTCCTCCGATTTGTGGCGTGCGCCTTGATGTTGTCGCACAAAGCGGAAGGGCCTACAGTTTTACGCCGACTCCGAACAGCGATTATATTTTTATGAGAAGCTGTTTTTCATGGCAGAAATACACTCGGAGGTTTGCCATTGCCTGCCGAGGGCCGACCGCAGTTAAGAAAAAACCTTTTTTCTATATTTTTTTGCGATGTTGCTTTGACCAGGGCTTGAACCCAGAAAATATATACATATGTTTAATTCGAAAAAATATTTATTAAACTCGCGTAGTATTGACTTATATTAGCTTTTCTAAGTTTGAATTTAAAATTCCTAAGTAAAAATGCTATTGAATTATAATTATATTCAAAAATTTTTATGAGCTTGAGGCCGTTTTCAGTGAAAACTTATTGTGGAAAAGCAACAATAATATGAAAAAATGATAGAAGTGATTGCTATTTCGGAGATCACCACATTTCCTCATCAGACTTCTTTCAGTAGGATTCGAACCGACGATCATCACTGACTCAGCCATTTGCCTACGCACTGTGCTAAGTTGTCTTGTTAATTCTTGTTGCTTATTTTCCACTATTTAACTTTACTAAGCCAACTACAATCAAGCGCAGCTATTCCGCTGCAATTCACTTGATCATGTGGTTGTTGGTTTTTGTTAATATTTCTATTATTAGAATGTTTAACTTTTTAGGTGTGCTCGTCCTTAAGTTATTTGTTTTTGTTATTTTTATGGCCTTATAACAATTATATTCAACAATTTTTATGAGCTTGAGGCCGTTTTCAGTGAAAACTTATTGTGTAAAAGCAACAATAATTTAAAAAAATTGAAGAAGTGATAGCTATTTCGGAAATGACCACATTTCCTCATCAGACTTCTTTCAGTAGGATTCGAACCGACGATCACCACTGACTCGGCCAGTTGCCTACGCACTAATATTATCATGTTTACGTCTATCTTAAACGAAATTGGTTAATTAAAAAAAAAAAACATCTTCAGAAAAACTTTCAAAATTAAATGGTACAAAATCGCGTCTTAAACAAGATAAAAAATAATTATCTTGAAATAGGAATAAATTCTCTTTAAACTGTTTTTTATTAAAAAATTCACTTGAATATTTCACTTTATACTAATCTGTTGAACATATTAAACAATTTTTAAATTATACCTTATATAGAGCTCAAGCTTAGAAGAGAACCCCATTTTACAAAATTAAAGTCGAGCGCCCCTATGAACAGGTACAAAAGGTCGGGACCCGTCTTAGACATATTTCGATAGCTGAAACTTCAACTTAGTCAACCCAAGAGAATAAAACACCGAAATCGATACTTTATTTTTGAAGGTATGGGCACGAAATGGGGACCGAATATCACTGTGCATCCGCTTTCTCATTAAAAAAATTGTTTTTGATGTCATATGCTGCATATACTAAGACAAGTAATTCAACTTCCTTGTGTCCTTATTGCAGGCGCAAACAATCGAAGGACATGACATAATTTTTCATATAATTGCGTTTAATCGAACGAAATTTGTTATTTATAAATGAAATTTTTGTTGGTTGAAGTATTTGCTTGTAATTCTTATATAAATGAATAAACAAATGCTTATTATTTTTGCTATTAAAAGGCGTATTATCGTCTTTGTTCTTCTGTAGGTTTAAATGGTTAGTCATATTTTTTTGTTGTAAAGCAATTGTGGTATCATGAATAGCATCTGTATGCACGATGACAATGTAATTAATGTAAATATTATTAAAAGACTAGGAATAGTTTTCAATAATAATTGCACTTGGAACGGTCGCATTTCGCTACTTGTCGCCTCACTTCAAATCGGATTAAACGAAATAAAATTTTAAAACAAGAAACTACAAATGAATGATGTAGGTACAATCTGTCTCATTTAGGTACATTTATTTTATGATATTGGGTGCAATCTGAAATTTCCATTTTTCATCCCTGATCAGAGCCGTTGCCGATTTCCTCAAAGCCTTGTCAAATATCCTGGTGAACTCCCTCTTCAACAGAAGCTTTCACTAGAGTTTTTCATATAATTCAACTGGTTTCTCCATGCTAACTGATTTATATTTTCCAATTAGTTTATCATCAACCCAGTTTTTAGCTTTATTGAACGAGATTTTAAAGGAGACGGCAAGCTGGACGATATGTAAGCATGCATAACACTGCCCAACAAAATTCTGTTGCGTAAAATATTGTAGCCGATTATTATAGGATTTTTCCCGTAGAATCCGAATGTGACGTAAAAATATTGTATTAGCTCCAGTATTGGCGTTTTGCTTACTTTGAACCAATTTTGGCTATTTTTTTCTTGCCTGTGAAGTTTTTAAGATCTCTCCCGTTTTGGTTATTTTTTAATATACNCTATTTAAATAAGTATAGAAAATGTTTTGATGACTTCTCTAGGATTAAATATCTTGCTTCTCGCCAGCAATACTTCAAAATATGTAACCAGAAAAAAATTCAATGGAGATGCAAGGAAATTGATCTTTTAAATAGTGTGAGGAACTCAAGCGACTGGTGGCGCATAGCCAACTCCCTTAAACGCGCATCACCTGGTGTCAGTACTAGCCTTGTGCTTCAAGACTTCCATGATCACTTTAGCAGGTTGCTGTTTCATCCTGGAGAAGCGGCCAGCTTTCACTGGGCTGTTCCGTTAATTGTGGACCCGTTCCTTGACGCACCGTTTGACATGAGGGAGCTGGAGCTTGCGCGCAGTAAGGCCAAAAACCGTAAAGCTCCTGGCTAAGATCGCATTCCGTACGAATTTTATAAATAT
>NW_016157355.1:117134-135538 GCF_001687245.7 Rhagoletis zephyria | reverse complement strand
GCTCCGCAAAGTTTCCTAAAGGAGGTTCTCTCTTTACTTAATTTTATTTTTCTTAAAAAACAGATTCCATCTTCGTTCCGCTCTTCTGTAATAATCATCCTGTTCAAAAGGGGTGACCCTTGTCTCCCGTCTAATTTTAGGGGGCTATCTCTACTGGATACGTTGTATAAGATATTCACCGGCGTCTTATTAAGCCGTATTAATGCGTGGATTGATTGCAATAATATTCTAACAGAATGCCAAGCAGGTTTTCGTAAAAACTATTCAACCGTTGATAATATATTTAATCTGACAAGTATTATTAATTTAAACTTTGTCGCAAAAAAGAAAACTTTTGTATTCTTTGTGGACTTTTCATGTGCCTTTGATACTGTCCCCCGTAACATGCTTTTCTACAAGCTGGCATCATACGGTCTGTCAAGTCATATGATTGATATTTTACGCCTTATATATGGAAATACTACGAGTCAGGTGTGGTTCAATGGAAAGCTGTCGAGCTCCTTTTCGGTTAATTAAGGTGTCCGGCAGGGATGCTTGTTAAGCCCTGTGCTTTTCTCCCTGTACCTTAATGACTTGATCGATAATCTCCCGGGTGGCGTTAAAGTTGCGGGCATGACGATCAAGCTCTTAATGTATGCCGATGATCTGGTGCTGTTAGCTGAGTCTGCTTTAGATTTACAAAACATGATAAATTCATTTCATGAGTACTGCATGCTGTGGGCATTAAAAGTAAAACTATCTAAATTCAAAAGTCCTTGTCTTTAGAAAGGGTGGCAGACTTTCGGCAGACTGCAGGTGGTCTTTTGGAAATGACCCAATTGAAACTGTAAATGAATATAAGTATCTTGGTATAATGTTAAACCACAGACTTAGCGAGGCGAAATCTGCAATATGCGCTACTTGGTTATATGTATGTATGTACATATATTTTCAAAAATATTTTTGAAATCTCAATTTATTTTTTCTTGTTACTGACAGAATTGACATACGTAGAGTTAGGAAGTTAACCTTCGAAAATGGCTGGGCTAAATATTTAACGATTTAACTCTAATTTTACTCCTAACCATTGATTGTGCAAGCCAATTTGTCAATTTAACCAGTAAACTTCGAGTTAAATAGATTACCTGCTGTTCTGCAAGTGGGCCTTAAAAACGTAACCTCTGTTATATGTCCAGTTTGTAACCTTGGCGATGCGGAAAGTATTTACCACTTTATCGGTGTCTGCCCAGCCTACAAGGCGTCTCGTTTGGATAGCTTCGGTGAAAAAGTTTTGGACCTGGCAAGAGTGATAAACATTTTAAATGGCGGTGATTACGAAGCGTTGTACAAATATTTGCAAAACAGCATTAAATATAGGGATTTTATTATTAATGAATTTGCGTAAGTAGTTTATGTTAACTTAATATGTTAGTTCTAGTGTGGCACTCAACAATATTAGTTACTGCCATAATTTTTAATTTATTTTTAAATTCCATAATATGTGTGTATAATGTTGTAAATGTGTGTATTCGAATTGCTAAAAAAATAAATATACTACTACTACTACATAAATACCTCGTATATCCGGAATCCAATACCACGCCATGTATGTACAATAAAAAAGGGATTTGGTTATTCTTTTTCCATTACTGCTTACTTTATTAGTTTAAGTTAAGATTAATAATAATAATCTTATCGCAAGTAGGTTCAGTGAAAATACCATTCTACAGTTTTGAAAAAATCGGTTTTTTGCGCTTTTGTAAAATTTATTTACTACGTTTGGCGTATACGAGGTGTTTCGCGCTGAGCGACGATGTAGTTCAATAAGTCCAATTTTTAATTGTTTAATCTTTATCTTAAAATATATACAATGTGGTTGTTCACGCTTATTAGGTATTTCATTGATTCTTACAAAGAAGTTGGAAACTGTGTTCCTATGTACTTATTTAAAAACGTCATTTAGAGTCTGGTTATGTTTACGAAGATATTAACATTCATACATATGCATCAAATAAGGGAAAACTGATTTTATAAAATATGTATTTACATATTACAGCCTTAAAAGAATTTAGTTTTAAAAATGCAAACAAAAATTGATTTTCTTTAGTTTGTAAACTTGTTCTATACGTATTATAAAAAAGAATTTGTGATGACCTTAACAATTCAATAATTAACAATAAAAAAGAGAGGATATGAAAGCCTAAGAACTGCTCTTTAATACTCAAAATCAAAAAATTATGGCCCGAACACTGAAAGCAATTGGAAACAGTTTTTTTGCCGTGTATACATCTTTGGTTTCGGTAGGGGTAAAATTTGCGAAGCTGTAACGCATAGCCCACCAGAAGAGCCGACCTGTGTATTGCAGCAGAAAATTTTTAATTTCATTAGAAGCACCCTGTGTTTAATTGTTTTTGCAAATGGTTGCATACATTTAGGCATGTGCAGAGTAAAAGGAAATGCTGTACACATAATTATTAATTCCGATTATGCAAACTCTGCGCGTGCATACGGCTATGTACCTATATGTATATGTAGCGGTCGGCAACACTACAACTCTTAAAAATCCCAACTTAAATCATATTTTTGCCTTTAATGTGGCAATGCCATTTTTCATCTGTATTTCTTTGACTATTCCTTTTTCTCATTCTTCTACTTTCAACCACCCCGCGAAGGAACTCGACAAATTTTATCACGCGATTTCTGTCCTCGACACCTGCCATGCCGCTGAAGCAGAAGACATCATCGTCAACCCACCAACATCATCTGCGTATGTAAAACTAAAAATTACACTTATTGCTCGTTTCCAAGTCGAAGGAAGCTAAGCTTCAACAGCTCCTCAATGGCGAAGCAATTGGGGACCGAACACCTTCCCAGTTTTTACGACACCTAAAATCCTAGGTACCCGGTATTGATCAAGACGTACTCAGAGCTAAGTGGCTGTTCGCCCTGACAAAAGATACACGCGCAATTTTGGCACTTCAAACAAACTCCTCATTAGATGAACTAGGCGCTAGTGCAGATAAGCTGCATGAAATGCAGAGTAGGCAAACTGCTTCCATCTCAGCCAGATCCGATAACCTAAACTTGCAAGAAAAATTTCTAAATTTAGCCAAACAAGTAGCAGCGTTAACTACTGGTATGAATAAGCGCGAATCTAGGCCTAACAGTCGAACACAACGACAAAAATATAGATCGCGTAGCAAATCAAAAACACGTAAGCTTAATGGTGCTGGTATTTGTTTTTATCATAGTAAGTTTGGGAATAATGCGCAGCGATGTGTAGGTGGCTGCAAATTCCCGGGAAAAGGCCCGGAGGTTCATTAATGGCGGATAGTGACTCTCAAATGGACCCTAGCCGCCTTTTTATCAAGGATAAAGACTCTAATATCCACTATCTCGTAGACACAGGTTCTGACCTTTCCGTTTTCCCGCGCTTACGGTCGAAAACGCATTCGAAATCAGTAGGCTATCAACTCCAGCAGCTAACGGTTCCACTATATAGACCTACGGTACAGAAACTCTGAATCTCAACCGACGCCGGCTTGCCCCAGATAGACTCAAAGCAGCTCGTGATGAATTCGAAAAAATGATAAAGCTCGGGATCGCTCGACCATCCCACTGTCCATGGTCATCTCGGCTTCACCTCCAACGTAAAAGCTCGGAGTAATGGCGACCATGCGGAGATTACCGCAGTCTGAATGCTCGCACTGTGTCAGACAAATATCCAGTGCGTTGCCTTGAAGACTTTACTGCGACTCTTCATGGGAAGAAAATTTTTACCACTATCGATTTGGTTCGGGAATTCAACCAAATCCCGGCAGCTCCAGAAGACATTTGTGAAACAGCTATTATTACTCCCTTCGGCCTTTTCGAATTTCCGTATATGATGTTCGGCCTACGAAATGCTGCTCAGACGTTCCAGAGATTCATCGATGAGGTTATGCGCGATTTACCATTTATTTTCGTCATCAATCCCGGTAAGTCACGTTTGTGCCAGACCGAGGTCCAATTCTGGGTCATATAGTAAGCAAAGAAGGTATTAAGCCATTTACCGAGAAAGTTAATGCGATCCTTTCTATCAAGTTCAAAAAGCTCTATAATAGAGCCGCGCAGATTTCTTGGGACAATCAACGCAGCTGGCATCTTAACACCGCTTAATAGGATGCTGGAAGGGCCCAACGTTAAGAGCTCTCATAAAATAGGCTGGCATGAAGAGCTTAAGAAATCATTTACCCAAGCAAAAAAGGCTACATTGTTAGTTCATCCTGACCCGCATGCACAATGGGCTATTTTCACAGACGCTGGCATCGGCGCAGTCCTGCAGCAGTACAAGAACAACAAATGGGAACCACTGGAATTTTTTAGCAGGAAGCTAGCAACCTCCATACGAAAGCTGTCGACGTACGATCGCGAATTGCATGCCATCTATGAAGCAGTGAAATATTTTCATCATATATTTGAAGGACGTCTCGTCATAATATATACGGATTACAAGCGGCTGCAACATGCGTTTCAGCAGCGAACAGAACGGGCTTCGTCCTGGCAGTTTCGGCGATTAGATTTTATCGGGCAATTCACATCCGACATCAGGCACGTCGCGGGACATCACAATGTTGTCGCCGATACGCTCTCACGTGTTGAAGCCATCGCCGCTACAGTTTCAGTCTCAGAGCTAGCGACAGCACAGAAAAATGATTTGGAGCTCCAACAACTGCTTAGCAATCGAACTACAGCTTTAAATCTACAAAGAATCCAACTAATCGACGACCAATCAACTATATATTGCGACATATCATCAGTACTAACCGCCCATACGTTCCAGGCCCCTTGAGGAAGCGAATATTCGACGTTCTCCATTCGTTGGCACATCCAGGAGCGAAAGCTTCACAGAAATTAGTAAGCAAACGCTATGTATGGCCCTCTTTAAATAAAGATTGCCGCGAGTGGGCCAAATCGTGTAACAGCTGCCAACGGAACAAAATCCAGCGCCACGTGTCAACACCGCTCACCAATTTCCAACCCCCATCAAAGAGGTTTGAGCACATCCACATAGACCTGATTTCGTTACCATCGTCAAAAGGTTTCAATCAGTGCTTGACAATAGTCGATCGCTTCACCCGATTTCCGGAAGCTTTACCATTGGAAAATTTCACAGCGAAAGCTGTCGCACGCGCACTTCTCAAACAATGGATAGCGAGGTATGGCGTTCCCAAGCAGATTACTTCCAACCAGGGCCGTCAATTCGAATCTACAATTTTCCACTCGCTATCGCAAATCTTGGGTATCAAACACCTAAGGACAACACCATACCACCCACAGGCCAATGGGTTGGTTGAGCGATTCCATCGGTAATTTAAGTCAGCACTTCTCTGCCATGAGGAAACTTGGCATGACGCATTGCCAGTCGTCCTACTTGGCCTCCTTGCAGCGTGGAAAGAGGACATTGCGACTACACCGGCAGAGCTCGGTTTTGGGGAACCAATAAGATTACCCGGGGATTTATCTCTCCGTCCAATAAACATGTCACAGCTGGTGAGGTAGTAACAACATTGAAGAACCATTTCAAAAACTTAGCACCAGTCGAGATTACGGTTGCCAGACGTACTGATTTTATCAGTACAGTACTGATTTTTCAACTCTTGTACTGATTTTATTCATTTGTTCAATCAGTACGCTAATGTCCTGACTTTTCAAAATTTGTACTGATTTGTACTGAATTTTCAATTCAAACAAAATACTTTAAGATTTTTAAGGTTTTTACATAACGTTGGAACTTCCTTAAACTGTACCGTAAAAAGTAAAAAGAAAATAATTTAATTATAGTTGACAGTTGACATGTTTCAGATAATGTTTGATATGTCCAAGAAGTTAATACAACAAAATGATCAATCCTTTTGTGGGCATATCGCTGTGTCGTTACATTCCAGTTGCGATAATATGATGGAGCTTAAATTATTTAAAAGTAAGGTTGACGTTTGTTTGTCGATTGTTTTTAATTATCTCGAAAATAACTTTCAGTTTAATAAAAACAAATTTGAATATTCGAATGGCTTTTGCCTACAACTTACAATTTTTTTTTCGCAATTTACTGACCTTGTAAAAGAGTTTTCATACAGTACATAGAGTTAGATACTCTTTTCAGCGAATTCTTAGTCTATCAAAGTTTTCGCGTAGTTGAAAAAATGAATTTAAGCCATGAGGAAATATAGATGAAGTCCTTAAATAGTGGTACTTTTCCACAGTTTGAAATATGTAATTTTGTTTTCTTTTTTGTAATACCGCACTCAAACAAAGCAACTGAGAGTATAAAGTTTGCTTCCTGGCGCAAAGAGAGAAACCGGCTTCTAATAAAATTTTTTAAAGTAAAATTCAAATTAAAAGTAATTTTAAAATGAAATTTATAGAATTCCTTCACTATTGAAAGACTGAGAATGGAAATGATCTCATTATTGCTATTCAACAATGTCATAAATATAAAATAATTGATTGACTTCTGTGTACAATGATGTGCACACTCATGTTAAAATGAATGACGCTATTATTTTTTATAAACTATGTTTTATTTATATACCAAAATATTGTTAAAAACAAGTACTCTGGCGTTTTAAAGTATTGTCTGTTACTTACATTCATAATTTAGCTTTGAATAAAAATGTACTGAAAAGTACTGATTTTTTTAGCATGGAAAAGTCTAACGTACTGATTTCACGCATAAAAAATCTTGCAACCCTAGTCGAGATGTCACGACCAGGGTGTCCAGATTGTTTAAATAAAAAGCGCAATTTCTGGGAAAAATCGCCAATTTTTTTAATAAAATGAAATCGATTTAACAAATCTTTTATTTAAAAAAATGAGATCTTGTTATAATATAGTTTTAAAACCAAAAATTAATATAATACCTTAAAAGGGTAATAATAAATAACATAAATCACTTATATAATAGTGATGTACAAACAATTTTCTTTAAAAATACGCATACTTTTTAAAAGTATTTGTTTCCACACATTTTGCAATAGGACTGCGCAATTATTAAATTTATTATAACTCATATTAATTTTTGGACAATTTACTTCAATAGTCTTTATTTAACTCTATAATTATCTACAGATATGTCCACTAAAATTATACAATATCACTGTCTGTGATCACGTGACAAGATTAGAACCGGTAATGAATACAGTATTTGTTGAAGCAGGAATTTAAGTACTCCGATCACCTGCAGAAAATATTTCTAGAAGGTTCGTATTGAGTAGCGGGAAAATTTAATGCGAATGTCTAAATAAGAAGAGTATGCTAAAAATGCAGTTGCCATATCGTGTACGATTTCAATGCGAAACTTAGGGTTACCACAAATTGATTAATCGCACAATCCGCTTTTAAGAGCTCGGCGCTAAAAATTAAATAAAAACCTATAATAAGGCGAGATCAGCTATTTCCACAATTTTTTAAAATCACCTGTAGTGTCTGAATTATTTACATTTCCGTTAAAATATATTGAACTATTCAACCTTGATAACATACTGTTTGATATTGAAAGCGTTTTGCAGCAGCCTTTATATAACACTTTATTCGAACTATTGAATTAAGTAAGGCTTTCCAACCTCATCCTATTTCGAATCTTAGTTTTTGTTGAATTCATTACGGAAAAAACGCGCTCAACAGAGCATGAGAGTGCGGAAAGGATAATCATATGAATTTACTTATATTTCCAAACAATTTATTGCCTGTTGCGATTTTAACTCCGTAAGCAATTATCCAAAATTCTTCAGAGTCTGATGGAATGGTTCTGAGAAGATTTATTAAATGGGAAAGTTAAAAGATTTAAATATTCAGTTTCCGCTGCTATTCTTGCCTTCAAATAGTGAATTGGCAGGTCCCTGAAACTCGCCCTCTTGTGATTCACACATGGTGTGAATCTGTGGTGACAGAATCAAAGCTTTTTTAAAATTATTTAATTGACTAGGTAATCGTTTCAAAAGTTCTTCGATTTGGGTGATTAAACATTTTTGACAGTGTTTTAATATGCTTCTTAAATCAAGATTATCACGCATTGCATTAGCCTCTTCTGTAAAATTAGCGTGGAAAACTCAGTTTTGTATATTTTTATAATTGGAAAAAATGTATTTGAAGGGGAAAAATCGCCAAAAATCACCAATGGCGTTTTCCTAAATTTTTACGCGCAAATATCCAAAATCGCCAAATTGGCGCGAAATCGTCAAATCTGGACACTCTGGTCACGGCAAGCGTTCCGTTTTCGTTTTTAAAAACCTCAGCACTTGCTCCCACGTTTTCGGGCGCAACGACCACATCGAAATTTCGTTTTCGTCGCCGTATGAAGGACCATTTCAGGTTATCTCGCGTCATGACAAATATTTCTTCGGTGACCTCAAAGGCAAGCCCACTGCCGTATCATTGGACAGATTGAAACCAGTCTACGTGGCCGTCGAGAGCTCAGATGCACAAGAGACAAAACAATCGCATCCGACCAACTTAGTTACTGTAAAAATATAAATTTTCCATTAATTGTCCTATATTGCACTTAAAAAATTGCATGTTCCCTAACCGTAATTGTAATTCGAATCACATTTATTTATTTATTTTTTTCAAACAAGGGGTGTTATGTAGCGGTTGGCAACCCTACAACTCTTAAAAATTACAACATAAATCATATTTTTGCCTTTAATGTGGCAGGGCCATTTTTCATCTGTATTTCTTTGCTTATTCCTTTTTCTCCTTCTTCTACTTTCAACCACCGCGCGAACAACTTTGTACATCATCTTTAAATTGTAATTATTAGTATTAAGACTTTTGAAACCGAATAAATAAGTTCATCTAATCCTCGTAGTCGATTAATTATTTGTTTTAACCAAGAACAGGGTTAATTGCTACATATACATACTGAAATTTGTATGTACATTAGAGTGGTCCAATTTTTGTATGGGGAAAAAATTTCATCCTAGAAAACGGGGCACCCACTTAGCTTTTTTTCCTTTTGATATTTGTAATATCTATATTAGCTTTCAGTTTTCTACTGCAACCAATACAGGGCGCTCAATGGCTTGAAATTCGCTCTTGGATCGCTGTGAAACTGGCAAAAATATTGGTGATTTTTTAAAAAAGCTACTGTGTTCATGATAACTGAAGCTTGTGATATTTTAAAAGATAATTTTAATTTGAAATGTTCGTAGATTACTTAACCAATTGTTTGATTATTATATGTACACAATACCATGACAAAAACATAGTAAGGTAAAACCGTTCTCTCAATTCGTCGGCCATGACTTTTTTTTGAAGTTTGCCAACATTTTAAAATCATATCAAATTGGGAGTAAAAAAAAAGGAATTGCTCAAAGTTGTTGTTGTTTGAGATTGAAAATGAGAACGTGTGTGTGAGTTTGTGTGTAAAATTTTAAAATTAAATTGCTTGCAAACGTCAAGAATTTCAAAAATTCCTCTCAGCAGTTCTACCTTCCTATTTTTTTATCATGCACAATACTTCTAGAGTAAAATATGAGCATCCTCTAAATGGATACTAAGAAACGTAAGGTTTGGTACCAGCACCTTTCTTTTTAGTCCTGTCTGAATAAAATTTTGCAACAGATATTAAAATAATTCAACGATATTAATAGAAAGGTGCACACACATGCATTTACATATGTATGTACATACAAACGAGCACCAATTAATTTTATTTAAAGAAATGGCGTGTCGTCTATTTCCGCTGTAGCAAACGTAGTACATAGGGCGACATCTAGATGTCATCTACCTCGCCCTATTCACTACAGCTGTCGCCCTATGCACTATGCTTTTTTATAGGAACTTTTCAAAGCTTTGCTTTGGTGTCGGACACACAACATTGAAAGTTTCTGGATCCACAACATTGAAAGTTTCTGGACACACAACATTGCAAGTTGATAAAAGCGTTGTAAAAAGAAGTGCACTCACCTGGTCACTCCAGCGACGTTGGTACCAGCCCGCTGATGAGAACCTGTGTGGGGGAGAGCTTAACTACAAAATTTACATATATTTATGTGTACATACATTCCTATGCCCACACTGAAGTACTGAGATTTTGATGTTAGCCCAGCTCGATTCATTCGCTCGTGGTGGCGGGCATCGAGCGGGTCAACCAAAACTTAAGCAGTGAAATGAAAAAAAAAAACGAAATTTAACATATGGATGTGCGCGAAAAGGACAGAAAAAAAACCCAAAACGCAATGAAAATAGATCACGTGGCTGAAATCGAATTTTCTTCTCAAAATGTTCATTAAAGGCGTGATACCGATACAAATAATGTCGAGTGAATTTTTATGAAATATGCGCGGACACCCAAATCCCAAAAAAAAACCCCTATCTATACTAACAGAAGAAATTATCGCGTGGTAAAAGAACAGAGGAATTAACAGCATGTGAAAATTAATCATAAAAACCGGAAGAAGGAGTGAAAACGTGGAAATACCTAGGGTAGGAAATTCAACAAGAAAATTTAAATAAACAAGCTCCGCGAAGGCAAAACTCTGCTAATCTACAAACATATGCTCACACCCGTATGTCGTAAATTTACCAAAAAAAAATAATGTATAATTGTACTTAAAACTAGACCGGGTTGAGCAAAAAAAACATAATGATGAACAAAAATGAAAGTCTTCCGTGAAGGAAACCCTGGCCTATCGCATGCCAACCGCTCTGCTCCTGGCGGCGGTGATGGCTGACGTCGACGCTGGCAATGTTTGGCGTCGCTGATGTGGTGGATCCGCTCCGCTGCTCTCTGGCTCTAACTAGCGTCCACTTTCGGGTGCTTCCAAGCTCTCGCGTTCCACTCTGCTACCTTTCTTGCTCTATATACTTATTTACCCCGATATGTACATAGGTACGTTTGCTCCACCGTATGCACGTATGTATATATATGGAATCGCGGTCGTTGCTCTGACCTGCGCTATATACCTGTACCAGCTAATTGTGTGCTTATGTTTGTGTTGCTGTGTTGGCGTCGATGGGGTAGGCCCCGGAAGGCCGCGGTCTTAGCCAAGACTTCTATGGAGCCGTGAATCACCAATTAGCTGTCATTATAAATAAACTCAAAACTGAGAAATCCTCTCAGGAGACAGTGCAGGTACTATCTGAGGCATAGTCAAGGTGCCTCGAGATACAGAATACAAGTTTGAGGAACTACACGGTACACACTGCACGGTTTAATAACCGTATTGTCGCACCGATGAATACCATGTCAGATCGCATACATGGTTTGGATGGTAACAAGGAGCCTCCACTTCCACCGAGGACAACATGGCGTCCCCAAGAGCGATGATATCCCTTTGAAAAACGAGTTGGACACACTACTCCAAGGCGAGATCCTCCGTCAACCTCTCAGCCACCCGTCGAGAAGATGGACGTAGACCAGTCAGTCCAATCGCGCAAAGTGAACTACATGAATAGACCGAATCCCCTAAACGAGGTGCAAGATCAGATAATCTTCCGCGAAAACAGCAAAAGCTGTTCAACATAGAGACGGACGATAACAATGACGAAGTGACTAACTACTTGCAGGAGGAAAATTTTTTATCCAACGGCCATCTAGTCGACACTGGTGCCAATAAAAACTTCATCAAGCAAACGGTCGTCAAGCAAGGCAAACCAGTCGACAGATCCTTTACCGTAAGATCAGCAGGCGGACGTATCCCGATACAGGAAAAAATAAGTTTGAATTTATTTAAGGACATAAACGTTGACTCTGACATAACCTTCTTTGTGCTCCCAGGATTAACCTCAATTGACGGAATCATAGGGGACGATACACTTAGGGATATTGGTGAGATAGTGGACAGAAAATCTAACATTCTAAAGGTTAACGAATTTAAAATCCCGCTGAAGGCTCGCATATCCACCCAAGTGAATTATATCTTGTCTAAGAACATCCCTGTTGAAACGGAGGAAAAAGTGAACAAACTAGTAGCTAAATTTAGCAACCTTTTCCTACCTATTAATGGGAAGGAATTAGTAGACACTTGCGTACGCGCAGAAATTAAAACATCAACTTCGGAACCAGTTTACAGCAAAAGCTATCCTTACCCTTCTTGCATGAGAGAAGAGGTCGACCGGCAGGTAAACGAATTGCTGAAAGAGGGAGTTATCCGACCATCAAATAGCCCATACAACTCTCTTATTTGGGTGGTTGACTTGACTTCTGGGTTCCACCAAATCCCTATGAAAGAATCCGACATATCTAAGACTACTTTTTCGACCATGAACGGTAAAAACGAATTTTTGAGATTGCCTTTTGGCCTCAAGAACACGCCAGCCATCTTCCAGCGTATGATCGACGATGTACTGAAACAATACATCGGTAAAATCTGCTATGTGTACATCGACGATATCATTGTGTTTGGTAAGGATGCTGACGATCATTTGAAGAATGTCGAAATGGTATTTTCACGATTGTTGGAATCCAATCTAAAAGTGAATTTAGAAAAAACCTGCTTCCTGCAAACTGAAGTTGAATTTTTGGGGTACATCATCACTCCCGAAGGAGCCTTCGATGACCTAAAACGTATGCTAACTTCCGCTGATGTCCTGGCATTTCCTGATTTTGTTTAGCCTTTTAATTTGACCACTGATGCGTCGAACTACGCAATTAATGCAGTTCTATCCCAGGGGGATATAGGTATGGATAAACCAATTGCATATATTTCTCGCTCTCTGAACAAGGCCGAGGAAAACTATGCCACGAATGAAAAGGAGATGCTAGCCATAGTGTGGGCATTAGAAAATTTGAGGTCGTATTTGTACGGTGCCAAAAAAATAAAAATATATACTGATCACCAACCATTAACATTTTCCTTAAGCTGTCGCAACTATAACGCAAAACTAAAGAGGTGGAAAGCATGCATCGAAGAATATAACTGTGAAATAATTTATAAGCCAGGGAAGGCTCGTGGATGCTCTTTCCCGTCTTAAGACCGAACTCAACGCCTTAACGGATTCTGTGGTGGCTCAACCGTCAGGAAGCGAAATAGGAAATAGTGATGAGGTAGCAACAATGCACTCCGCTGAACAGGATAATTCCGATCTTATACCACACGTCGAGGACCCCATAAACGTCTTTAGGAATCAGGTGATTTTAGAGTAGGTCAGGAATCTCGATGCCATGAGCAACCGCATCATGGCTACCGCAGATATTTTATTTCTTTACCAAATATCGACAGTTCAAACGTTATTCCAATTCTCAAAGAATGCCTTAATCCTAATGTTATAAATGGCATAAAAATTCCTGAGGAATTTCTCCAATTATTGCAAAACGTGTATGCTAATAATTTCCACAGGTATAGGATCAGGATAACTCAGCGCCTAGTGGAAGACGTGACCATCCCTGATAGAATATTCGATATAATCGAGGAAGAGCATCGCAGAGCCCACAGGAATCCGAAGGAAAATAGAGAGCAGATTCTAGAAAAGTACTACTTTCCAGGTATGTCAAAACAAATTAGGGATTATGTTAGGCAGTGCGAAGTGTGTAAGCTTAATAAATATGACAGGCATCCGGCTAAGCCTCACCTCCAGCCGACACCGATTCCCAGCTACCCATGCGAGATCATTCACATGGATATTTTTGAGATTGAAAAACAGAAGTTTCTGAGCTGTGTAGACAAGTTTTCAAAATTCGCAAAATTATTCGCTATCAAGAATAAGTCGTCCATTTATATCCGAAGGAAACTTACTGAAGTTTTACATTATTTTTCCGTGCCAAAAATCTTGGTCATGGACAATGAGAGGGGATTCCTAACTCCACTCGTTCTCAATTACATTAGATCTCTCGGGATTGAAATTTACCAGAAGCCGACACAATGGAGTGAAGCCAATGACCAGGTAGAGAGGTTACATTCAACCTTGATTGAAATTTATCGGTGCATATCTAACGACTTTCCTAGGATGACTCCCAAAGAGAGGGTAGCGATAGTCGTAGATAGGTACAACAATACCATCCATTCCATAACAAAAAGGAAACCGGTAGATATATTCTTTAACAGAACAGCTAGGGTAAACTACCAAGGCTTAAGGGACTTTAGGGATCAAACGCATGAGAACATCAAAGATTTGTTACTACATGAGCAAGAAGCTAGAAATGGAAGGATCAATTCAAAACGCTCGCCACCTAAAGAATATAATAGTGGCGATACTCTGTTCATAGCAAACAGACAAATAAAGGGGAAACAAAAGCCTCTATTTAAAAAAGAAACAATCGCAGAAAATAGAAATGCGACAATAGTAACTGAAAGTGGGAAAAAATTCCACAAAGCAGATGTAAAAAATTTGTAAGATAACATTAGACAAAAGGTTAATAAGAAGCTTAAGATTACTAGAATCCGGCGGTTCGGCGGTCGATGAAGTCATAGTGGTTCAATTCCACCTCGCTCAGTGGTGTGAGATGGCAGATTCGAGGTGGTTCAACTCCCCCACGGTAATCTTCTGCTCATTTGCGTGAAGCTACCCGTGCCATGAGTAGGTCATTTGCAATTATAAACGCTTATGACTAAAAGGACCAACGCGGTCCTTCCATAGACAAATAATACTTATAGTCCGATGCAAAAAACCATAAATACACATTCTGATAAATAAGTACGCAAAAGTAACAAATGTATACAAGAATAATCTCGCGCAAAAGCGCCAAAAAAAATTTACCGAAGAATAAAAGAACATGCAAATATGATGCAAATTCAAATGCAAAACAAAAAAAATAAAAAATAAAAAAAGAGAAAGTGAATTCTCACAAAAAAAGGAGAAAAAAGATTGCATGAAATTTATTACTGCAATTAACTTTCATTTTTCGCATTAACCACTTACCACTAATTAATTAAAAATTAACATAATTAACTACTTCACTACTGGGTTCCCTAAGAAAATAAACAATAACAAAAAAACATGCAAATCTCTCAATTCTATCACTACTCACCCCATGCAACTCAAAACTAGAACAAGAATCTTAGGTTAATTAAAAACATAAAGTTAGGTAACCAGTTAACCCTTTCGACCCGGATGGTACATATATGTACCACCAAAGTTTAAACATCCCTAAAACTTGTAATTTACATTTAATCACATTTGGAAATGTACCACGCCGTATGTTAGGAATTTCACCATCTGCGTGGACTCTACACATTCAGTTTTGCATCTCCTGTTATGCCCAGTTTCGTTTTATTTCTGGGAGAGGCCCTCCCGTTAACGTTTATGTACAGATTTCCTTGCGTTTGTGAAAATTTCTTAGTTTATTTAAATATATTATAGGTAAATAAAGCTGTTTCTAATTATTGCCTGTAAATACGGTGATAAAATTTTATTATAAACCTCTGTTTTCACAAATTCAAATATATGGTAGATATATGCACCAGCAGTCTCCTTTGGTGGTACATATGCGTACCAGTAGTCCGGTGAACATAACTTGATTTTTTATCGATTTCATGCAAGATCAAGCCAACGATATGCATCTAAATCCGGTAAGATGGTGTGATGCTGCAACAGGGTACACATATGGTTTTAACATTTATTCTGGAAAAGACCTTGAAGAAACCGCAGGAACACTTGGAGAAAGAGAAGTAAGCAAACTGGTCAGCTAAATCGTAGAAAATGATATTACTTTGTGTTTTGATCCCTTTTTCACATCAGTTAATTTATTGAACTATATTCCTTATTCAGCTGTTGGTACTACATATAATGGGTAACAGAAAAAAACGTACCTAAGTTTACGAGTAAGAAAATGCAACGAGGAGAAATAGAATTCAAAAGCACATCTGCAGGCCTTTTATACGTAAAGCGGCAAGACATGAAAGGTGTTTTATAATAAGAAATTGCCACGAACCAGGCATAATAATTATGAAAAAAACTTTGAAAACAGGCAAAAAATGCAAGTGCCATGTCCAAACTAAATACTATTTTATCGTCAAATTATGGGAGGTGTTGATTTAGTCAATCAAATTAGTGGCCTGCACGAATATGATCGAAAATCAGAAAAATATTGGAACAAGGTCTTTTACCGTTTTATAGTGATGGCAACCGTAAGCGCGTGGGTTATTTACAATAAGCTAAGGAGGAATAAAATGCTTTTCAAATCATTTTTGGTGACCTTGGCCGAAACTCTGATAGAACAAAGTTCTAAAACTACAGCCTTACGCAGGTCAGTAGCACCAGGCCTTGCACGTCGTGTCGTGAGTCATATACATATTTCTATTGAAAGCACCACACAACAACGTTGCATAAAAGCAAACTCGAATAGAGATAATCTGCCAAGAGTGCAAACTTCCTTTGTGCAAATTCTGTTTTGCACCATTTCATTAAATTTTAGGAATTCCTTTATTGTTAATTCTTTGACTGTTTATTATTACTAAATTTGTGCATTATTCAAATGCAAAATTAATGAATCGTTTTGTTTGGTTCTAAAAAAGATAAAACATTTATAAGAATGTCCTAGAGGACGGTTGGTACAGATGTGTACCACTTAACATCCCGGATGGTACAATGGTTTACCACCACCCTCCGAATCAGCCCCTTAGGCCACGCCCACTTTGACACCGAAGAACATGTATTTGTGGGGCAAATAACATATTGGACCCATAAATTGAAAGCTACCATTGAGTAGAATAGTTCAGAGAAAAAGGATATGATTAAGACGAAATTTAGAATTAAGACGTTGAGTAGAATAAAAAATATAATAATGTAAAAAGGATATGGCTAAGTCGAATTTTAGAATTAAGACTTTTAATTGTATAGAGTCACTATTATAACGTGGGTATGGGTAATAAACCATTAGTAGACTAATGTATTAATCTAATCCGTAGCACGTGCCTCTGCACCATTGCGCATTCATATGACCTAGACTCACCCCTAGTAACCATACGAGATGGGTATGGATGGATCATCGATGGACACTTCAAGCTAATTCATGTGGTAAATTTGGAACGATACGAACTGGCAACAAATAGGCTCGAGTGGGCAGTAACTACCTTAAACGAAATAACAGCATCTACAGAGGTACTACTATTCCAGCTAGGCAGAATCCGCACACGTTTAAACGAACTAAGAGGTCACGAGACGGCTAGATTAAAACGATCTATTAACTGGATTGGGTCAGCTTGGAAATGGATTGCTGGCTCACCTGATGCTACGGACTGGGATGAGGTCCTCCGAAACGAAAATTCTCTTAATAAAAACTAATCAGTTATTGCAGAGGGTCAATGGCATTGTGGTCGGCACCAATGATGTAATCAACAAGAAGAACTTGGACAGGATTTCTCAAGAAGTCCAGCATAAAATCTTTATCCTGAATGAAGACGTCAACGAACTGATCCGTGCTTGTCAGATGGCTAAGGCAGGAGTCGTCAACACCAATCTTCTGAGTATAGAGGAAGTTAACCAGCTTGTCAGTGAGATCGACGTTCTTCCATACAGCAACGCCATCGAAGCCATTGAATATAGCAAACCATCGATCTACACCAACAACACACTCCTCTTATACGTGTTGTCCCTACCAAAGGTCACAGAAGCTAGATTTAATCACCTGATCGCAAGAGCTAACATACAGAACGGCGTCCGAGTGGAATTGGCATATCAAACAATCCTGACCAATAAACATCAGACATTCGGCATCAAGGAACACTGCTTGCAATTATCTGCTACCATGATCTGCGAAGGGAAATCACTCGACCTGCTACCAGAATCTAGTTGCCTGACTCGTCTTCTCAAGGGAGGACAAACAAGTTGTACTTACGCCACCTGTAACGATTCCACTGTTGAAATCATCAAGGATGATACCATTTTCCTTGACAATTTTATAGGGATTGTAAAATCAGGTAACAATTCAAATACACTTAATGGTTCTTATATCCTCCAGATGGACAATGAGACCGTAGCAATCAATGGCAAAAACTACTCGAGTACTAGTAGATCAGGAGTACAGGTGCTTCCACCAATCTTGGCCAGCGTCACTAACCGCAGTGTGGTAATGAACCTTAACCTGATACACGGGATGACAGCCCATAATATAAAGCTCCTGGGATACCTCAAGGAGAAAACCAATTGGTTTGCGTTCACCGAAGGTTTGGTGTTAGTCATACTAATGTTATCCCTTTGGCATATGTGGAGAAGGGNTTTGTGGGGCAAATAACATATTGGACCCATAAATTGAAAGCTACCATTGAGTAGAATAGTTCAGAGAAAAAGGATATGATTAAGACGAAATTTAGAATTAAGACGTTGAGTAGAATAAAAAATATAATAATGTAAAAAGGATATGGCTAAGTCGAATTTTAGAATTAAGACTTTTAATTGTATAGAGTCACTATTATAACGTGGGTATGGGTAATAAACCATTAGTAGACTAATGTATTAATCTAATCCGTAGCACGTGCCTCTGCACCATTGCGCATTCATATGACCTA
>NW_016157355.1:112201-116888 GCF_001687245.7 Rhagoletis zephyria | reverse complement strand
TAAAATCTTTATCCTGAATGAAGACGTCAACGAACTGATCCGTGCTTGTCAGATGGCTAAGGCAGGAGTCGTCAACACCAATCTTCTGAGTATAGAGGAAGTTAACCAGCTTGTCAGTGAAATCGACGTTCTTCCATACAGCAACGCCATCGAAGGCATTGAATATAGCAAACCATCGATCTAACACCAACAACACACTCCTCTTATACGTGTTGTCCCTACCAAAGGTCACAGAAGCTAGATTTAATCACCTGATCGCAAGAGCTAACATACAGAACGGCGTCCGAGTGGAATTGGCATATCAAACAATCCTGACCAATAAACATCAGACATTCGGCATCAAGGAACACTGCTTGCAATTATCTGCTACCATGATCAGCGAAGGGAAATCACTCGACCTGCTACCAGAATCTAGTTGCCTGACTCGTCTTCTCAAGGTAGGACATACAAGTTGTACTTACGCCACCTGTAACGATTCCACTGTTGAAATCATCAAGGATGATAAATGGTATTATTCCTTGACAATTTTATAGGGATTGTAAAATCAGGTAACAATTAAAATACACTTAATGGTTCTTATATCCTCCAGATGGACAATGAGACCGTAGCAATCAATGGCAAAAACTACTCGAGTACTAGTAGATCAGGAGTACAGGTGCTTCCACCAATCTTGGCCAGCGTCACTAACCGCAGTGTGGTAATGAACCTTAACCTGATACACGGGATGACAACCCATAATATAAAGCTCCTGGGATACCTCAAGGAGAAAACCAATTGGTTTGCGTTCACCGAAGGTTTGGTGTTAGTCATACTAATGTTATCCCTTTGGCATATGTGGAGAAGGGTTACGGCGAAGATACACCTACCTGCATTGAACATTGACAACAAGGCTAATTCAAAAACCGAGGAACGTCCATCTAATCTGCGGGGAGGAGTTAACACATCCGCCGTCACCCAAAATGTTGCATTCCCACAGTCCAGCAATACACGTGCGCCATGTCAGCATAATTGTGGTTCACAACATAATTGACATCCTACACCTTTGTCAAGGCCAAGTGCATTTCATCATATCATGCAATAGCAATCTTGCACAATGTTATCAGACACCTATGGGAACCGTCGGCCACAGTTAGTGCCTCTGGCTAATGCTTACGCAACCATTAGTATAACGGAGTCAATGCATTAGGCATTGCAGCGGTTTCAGCATAATTTCATTTCACACGGTTGTGAAATCAGTTAGGGGATTCACAAGACGTGTTAACCGTCGTAAAATCTTAAGGTTAACATCTTTTTTAATTAAAATGGTTTTAGGGGATTTCTAACTAAACCGAAATTCTTTTAAACTGATAAAGAATATATAATTAGCCAACCCCCCAACCATTTAACCGCTATTTTACATAAACAAGTGTTAAGCTTAAGATTTTACGACGGTTAACACGTCTTGTGAATCCCCTAAGTGTGTTGCATATTCAAAGTTACCTGTGGGAGTTCAAGGCCAAGGCGGCTCACTGACGTCGTCTATGTCTGGCTATAGAACAACAGCAGCGGAACAGGCTATAAAGGGCGGCAGAACTCGGAGCAACGGCAGTTGCATCGGCGTGTGACTATAGTCAATTAGGCTTATTTATTTATCTCAATAAAGTACTTTTATTATAACGTTTAAATTACCTCAGGACCTTCAGTCCTTAACTTACATGTACATATATATGTATATATACATATGTATGGATGATATAATAGCTCTGATCCAATACTTTTCGTGTTAAACGTGAGAGTAAAGAGTGAGCAACAGCAAAAAGTACGGGAACAGAAAAAGCATTGGGTAAAATCATGCAACTTCATTCTCTACACAACTCTTCAAAATCGCTCTCATTTACAGGATTTTGGAGTACGGGATCATTTTTCCTGAAACTTCCTGCAAGTTAGTGTAAAAACATGTTAGTTCATTGAGTACTGGATCAGAGCTAATACAAGATTGCAAAAAGAGAAGACGAGAGTAAGAGGAAATGCCGAACAAATAAATTTAGGTTCCCATTTTGCAAACAAAAGATGGTATGTTATATGTATTCATGACTTTAAAGTAAACCTAGCGACAGGTGAAGCAGAACCGCAGATTATATTCCTAAAAGAAAGGCTAAACTTAGGAATATATACAAATGGAAGTGCTCAAACTACAAGCTCAAAAACACAAATATTGATGCCCTTAACGCCCTTGTGTCACAAGTATATCAAGTATCATAAAAGAATTATTGAAATCGGTTCCCGTGGTCCAAAGTTATGCGGCAGCATGCATGCAAAAAAACATATTCCGACGAATTGATATCCTCGAACTTTATTTGAAGTCGGTTAAAAATGTTTGAGTTCTTTGTTAATTTTATGTAAATAAAGTACAACCTATGAAACTTTAAAAAGTTTATTTATTTTCTACATACTACTGTACATAAAATTTGCACAAATGTATTTTAAAGAGCGTATTATCTGTAGCGAAATTTCTATATTTCCTGGTAATACATCTTTAGAAGTATCATCAAAATTTCAAGAATTATAATTCAAATTTCTATTAAAAAATTGTGTATAGAATTTTATAGTATAACAAATTTTAATGCATATAATTCGGTGCAAGTTTGTAGTCACTAAAAATTCCAATGATTTCTTAGAAATGTTTTTTTTTTGTGGTGACGGTGTTGTGAACTTCCTTCCATATAAGAAAAATACATGTATCTAAATAAATTTTGATTTCCTGTAATTTATGAATATTTCAAATTTAACTTTTTCTTGAAATCGCCTCGAACCATGAAGTTGTGTAGGGATGTGAAGAGAATATGTGGTGAAGTTTTGCTAAACACCGACATCGATAGTTTTCAAAAACTATTGATAGAGGCGACAATTTTCAACTATCGATAGTATCCCAGCTCTACTCTTTGGTTAATAAGAATAATAAAGATTGGCACTTACACAATATGTTAGTGTTTGGCCGAGTTTCTCCTCCAATTTGTAGCGTACACATTGATATTATCACACAGAGGGTAGGGACCTACAGTTTTACGCCGACTCCGAACGGCGATTGTATTTTTATGAAAAGTTGATTTTCATGGCAGAATTACACTCGCAGGTTTCCCCTTGCTCCCCGCGTCTTGCCGCGTCGTTCGCGCACGTACCCTCATCCCACAGTGATATTTGAAACCCATTTTATAATAATAATCCCAACGGTCTTTACTCTCCATTCCCGCCCATCCGCACGAGGAGCGCAGTCCGCATGATGTATAGAGCCAGTATTTCCAATTTTGCGCCGAGTCACGATAGGCAGGAGTTTGTTAAGTGTCGAGATCTAAAACTGTTCAGCTACAGAACTATATTCATCAGTCGATTTTATGTCTTTATGTTAATGATTCATTTATTGAGAGAGGATAGTATGGCTTTCTTAATGCTGAAAAGCGGATCTGATATATCAAACGTGCTGGAATGGGAGTTAAAATCCTGGCATAAGCAACGGAGTGGGCCGTGCAATTCAAAATTTGTTTTACGAGCTCTCAGAAATACGGGAGGGAACATTAAGGCTAACTTCACCCAGAAGAAGCGGACTTGAAATTGAGCCTTTTAGTAATTTAACTATAAAAATTGTACCAAGCATATGCTTGAGACTGGAAAGTGTAGGAAGATTAATAAGTTTTAATCGGCTCGTATAAGGCGGAAGGTTATATTGAGAATCCCAACTGAAATTTCTTAAAGCAAAAAGTAGGAATTGTTTTTTAATTGATTCTATCTTATCTGAGAAAATTTTATACCTTGGGAGCTATACTCAAGTATTATTTGCTTTAAAACTCGATACCTTAAATTGTTCTAAAAATTCAGAGTAAAAAATTCGAAATTTGGACGAAACTTTTTTAATTTTTCTAAATGTTGTATGTACATATATAGTTTTAATCCTTAATTTTTATGGATTTAGTTAAAGTAATAAAAAAATTTTTCTTGGAAAAGATTGCGAATAAAAAAAAAATCACCAAGTGCCTTTTTGAGTCACTGTATTTGTCTATAATAACTCGAGTTGAAGTTTTTCAAATTATGAGATTTCGTTGTTGCCTTTAGTTTCATCACTTCCGCTTTCGGTTGAAGGAAGCTGCGAATATGCCAATAATATGACTCAAATACCGTATAATTAGTTAAATAAAAAGTTCCTTAAAAACAATTTTAATTCTTATAGAAACAACTGAAAAAATAAAAAATATAATTTTAATTAAAATAAATAAACAAATAACAAAACTATAGTTTTTATTTAAATAACTATAAAAAATTTATTGGTAGTGATTTTCCAGATTCGGTAGATTTTTCTCAAGTGGATGGTAATTTTTTTTTTTCGTCAGTGGCAACCCTGATTGGAGCATACATTAAAATTTTGGAAAATTGTATATCTGTAGAAATATCGTTTATAAAAAGCAAGAACAGAACCGGGCCTAGGTGGCTACCTTGAGGGACTCCTGAAGTAACATCAATGACTAGTACTACTACTTCGTCAGAGATAGTATTTTTACAACGCTTTTATCAACTTGCAATGTTGTGTTCCAGAAACTTTCAATGTTGTGTGTCCGACACCATAAAGCAAAGCTTTGAAAAGCTCCTATAAAAAAGCATAGTGAATAGGGCGAGGTAGATGACATCTAGATGTCGCCCTATGTACTACGTTTGCTAC
>NW_016157355.1:109921-110845 GCF_001687245.7 Rhagoletis zephyria | reverse complement strand
AGATTCGCTTTGACAGATAAGATGAATTGTATGAAAATGCACAAAGCACGCCACATAGATCGTTGAAGCTGCAGCGCGAAGCGAAAAGATGGCCAACTCCCATCTTTTTGCGCGCTTTGACAATCAACCGGTTTAATATTTATTTTGTTTCGTTCAAATTCGAGTTTTCATGTAGAAACATAAAACTTAATTACATTGCTGATATTTTTTAAGCAAAATATATAAAATCCAAAGCAATTTTGACGAGTAAAAAAGCAGTACAAAACTGTTTTCTTTGCGTTCTTTGTGGCATACCTTTTGCGTCTGGCGTTTCGCAGCAAAGTTATAAATGTCACGCAAAGCTACAAAGTTTTATCTGGCATCAGCTTAACATATTGTATAAGCGCAGGACTTTATTTTTATTACAACACGTAGTGATTGAGGTGTTGACCTAAACACCGAGGCCGCGGGTTTAAATCCCACAACATGCAATCCTAACCATAGTACAAATTTCTGCACTTTAGAGCCCAATTTATATTGGGAAGAATTGTTACAGGCCAACCTTACTCGCGTGCGTAAAAAGCGATCGATTTGACATTTATGCTCAATTTTCATTTTGGCGCGACTATGAATTAACAATATTTCTCAGCAAACTTCTGTAAATTTGAGAGAAATGCTACTCTGAGAAATCACGCACGCAAATTGACTTGGGTTTATCAAATGAGAAAAACTTGCGTGCCTGCTTAGAAAAACTCTCGCCGGTAATATTAGGTTAATAACATTATCCTTCTTCTTCTTCTTTTTTGGCGCTGTAGCCGCCTAAGCGATTTTGGCCGAGTTCAGCAAAGCACGCCAGTCGTTTCTCCTCTGTGCCAACTGACGCCAATTGGAAACGCCAAGTGAAGCCAAGTCCTTCTCCACCTGATCTTTCCATCGCAGTGGGGG
>NW_016157355.1:82718-108859 GCF_001687245.7 Rhagoletis zephyria | reverse complement strand
CTTGGATGGCGGTGATGTCAGCTTTTGTCCTTACGAGGACATCAACCAGCCGGGCAGAGGCACCTTCCCAATTAAGGGTCCGGAGATTCCAGGTGCATGCGCTCAAATCGTTNGGTCTCATCCGAGGCTTTGCCTTGCTTCTTCACTGGAAGTGGTTTTTACGTGGCGGGTCCCAAGCCCAGCGCACAACCCATTGCTGGGACGGGGGTGGTTTCGCAACCAAATACACGTTTATATAGCGAGCCGCTTGCTCCAAGCAGACACCCGCTTGCAGCCGCACCTACTGGTGAACAGACGCTGCAGACTTCAGTGAGCCCTTAAACCGAATAAGTCGGAGTGGCCCCACCGAAACTCCCTCTCTTTCTGCCGTGACCCAAGGCTCCACTCGGATTGGTTACCGCATCTCGCACATGGGTTGCTCACGTTGCCCGAGTGTGCGAACGAGGACGCAAGAGTCGGGAATGGTTATAGCCATGCAACTGTAACTGCATACCCCACGCAACAACTATACCCCATTGCACTCCATTATCATTATCCTTCACTGAGATAAAAAACGCGTTGTAAGAATAAAAATTGTTTATTTGATTACCCTTTAAAAATGTTCGTGTTTAAATCAAGTGAAAAGTCTTAACAAACTGGATTTTCCCATTATACATACACTACGTACATATAATGGAAATATTCAATTCAAATACTCCCGTACTAAAATGAAGCATTTTTCACTACACGGATGACGTTTTGCACGTCTCGGATGCTTTTTCATATGTAATTAAGAAGGTATATGTATACAAAGCATGCACAGCGGTGACAACACATACACACATACACACATACATGGTATGACATAATGCACTAATGGCGCGCTGTGATGTTGATTCAAACTCAAATTTGAAAACACCTTTACATGTATGGCTGTAGCTGAGTATGCAAAGACGCTTGATACAATTAGTTGCGGCCAAGAGGATCCGGGTTCAATTCTCATCAGACGGAATATGAAATTAATTTTTTTTCTTCTTAATTACGAAAAAGCATTTGTGCACTTTACAACCACATATTTTATAACGTATTTACTCAAATTTAAAACGAGTTGGGTTGGTGCTACTTCATATGCGTATTTTTTCAATTTAGCACGTTTTTTTTAATTCTAAAATTTGTATCCCTCAGTGTTGGAATGTGAGTTTATGATATTCGATACGATACTAGGGTTCTGGTACTCGATTCCAAAAAATATCGTTTTAAAACTATCGAGTAGAAAATATCGGTATCGATCGCGAAAAGTATCGATATAGTATCGTATCGTATCGAAGTTCGTGTATCTACAGTATATATAACATCAACAGTTTTGCTTTCACTAAATGTTTTTGAGATATAGGATGTTAATTGAAGTAAATTTGTAGAAGTTGATTTGCCCTTGCAAAATCCATGTTGACTATATGAAATGCTAGAAGAGATAGAATGCGTCAACTGATTTGTTATAATTGCTTCAAATAATTTAGGAATTGCGGAAAGCTTAGCTATTCCCCGGTAGTTCTCCACTGAAGATCTGCTACCGCTTTTATGTAACGGGGTTATGAACGATTCCTTCCATATAGTTGGAAAAACGCCCTCTTTAAGAGACGAATTAAATAACGCTGTTAACGCCTCATAGAGATAATCAGCACAATTTATAAGAGTACAAGTAGGGATCTTGTCAGGACCATAACTGAAGGACTGCTTTAAGGATTTCAGATAAACTACTACATCATCGGGAGATATTACTGGGATATTTATTGAGTTCATTGGACATAGTTTAAAAGGATAGTCAGTGTTAGCATGTGAATTAATGGAATAATTGGATTTAAAAAACTGAGCGAACATGTGAGAATGAAATGTGAAATTGTTTGATTATCGCCAGAGACGGTATTTTGATACTTCATGGCGGACGGAAACCCACGTACATTTCGAAATCATAAAATGATTTGGGGTTATATTATATATTATACGCCGTTTGATTTTACGCAAGTAAGCTTTATAACACTTTTTGTTTGATTCACAAAACTTATGACGCAAAAGTTAGTATTTTACATAGTATGAGTGTAAACCGGTTTTTTTGTGTAATCTAACGTGACTTTCTGTTTTTCAAATTCCTCAGTTCTTTAGTGAACCATAACTGTGTTTGTTTTTCAGGAACATACATGCATTTAGGCACATTTTCGAATAATGTATGTAATGTAAAGTTAAAATGTGCANTTAGTATTTTACATAGTATGAGTGTAAACCGGTTTTTTTGTGTAATCTAACGTGACTTTCTGTTTTTCAAATTCCTCAGTTCTTTAGTGAACCATAACTGTGTTTGTTTTTCAGGAACATACATGCATTTAGGCACATTTTCGAATAATGTATGTAATGTAAAGTTAAAATGTGCAACGCTTTGTTCAATATTTTCTTTATATGCAGGCCTCGACAATTTAGACAGTTCTTTGTTAAGCTTTTTAAAGTTGGCTTTCGAAAAATCAAAGCGAATATTTGGTTCGTATGCTTGGGTACCGCAACTTTGACCAACAATTGTAACTTCGTAAGATATCTCCACAGCAGGGTGGTAGACATCTTCGCACGATGTAGAGAGACAACGGTGGCGCATTCAGCAGTACCGCTACTTTGGTTTTGGCGAATTTGACAGAATCAGCTATTCGTATGACGTCAGCATAGAAAATNCTTTCGAAAAATCAAAGCGAATATTTGGTTCGTATGCTTGGGTACCGCAACTTTGACCAACAATTGTAACTTCGTAAGATATCTCCACAGCAGGGTGGTAGACATCTTCGCACGATGTAGAGAGACAACGGTGGCGCATTCAGCAGTACCGCTACTTTGGTTTTGGCGAATTTGACAGAATCAGCTATTCGTATGACGTCAGCATAGAAAATTCCGCGATAAGTTTGTTCTCGTACGAATAGTTACTAATAATTATTACTAGTTTTGGCTAATGAACATTTTTAACTATAAAAAATGCAGAAACATATTGCTAAGAACTCGCGTTACTAATTTCTACTAGCTTTGTTTAATTATTTTTCTTTATTTCGCTATTTCAGGTCCTAATATTAAATTTTTCTTCGATCTTCGATTTTCTGTTCAAACAGTAGACGAACACAACTCCGATTTGTTTACAAATGGTGGCCGCCGCCATTTTTTGTCTGCTCCATCTCCTCTATTCGTTGCGAACATGACGTCATCACCCACAGGAAAGCGTAATCTTCTATTCTATCATTCTTGACATCTTCGGGCAAAACAAGTGGATCACACTTATCTACAACGGATTTAGATGCATCATCAACATAAACAAGATCTAATACTTTACCAAACATATTGTGAAGTACATTAACCTGACTTAGGCAGAGTTCAGCCATCTCCTTTAAAAATACGTTGTTGCACGCACTAGACGCGAATGGTACGATATCGTTGTCAATGATGTTCCATAATGTGCTTGGTAAATTAAAATCACCCAACACAATCATTGAATCAGAGGGTTTAGTTAGTAAATTAACTGATTTCAGTAAAGAGATGAGTTGTGAATATACCAATATGTCAGATCGGGGAGGGATTTTGCATAGAGCTAAATAAATAGACCTCTTTCCAACCTGTCCACCAGTAATTCCCAAAGTGGTCCAGGTGGACCCCCAGGGGTCCACAGAATATTCGACGGGGGCTACGTTGGCGTGAAAAATATATGGGGGTCCATGAGTTGTAAGCGGGGGTCCACGAAAATTTACCTGGTTTGGATACTAAAGAACCAAAATGGTTGCTTTATAGCCTCTTTCTTTAACTTAAATTTTTTGGTGGTGTATCTTGACGCACTGGTTGACTTACCGTCACTTTGTGTCATCATCTTAAAGGCAGACTAAAAAGAATCGGATGTTGGTATAACACTGAGTGAAGCGATGCGGAAATTTCCGGCGGCAGATATTTGAACACTTATGTCTTTTCAATGCTACTGGATAGTATGCCACCATTACGTTTGTTGAAGAGACTCTAGAGAGAGAGAGTTCACTGAGGGGGAATGGTTTAATTCCAGCAATGAGTCCGCACTACGAGTTCGGCAATGCAAGTGGCGACTAAATTATTTTGGTAAAGAAAACGAGCTTGCTTTACTCTGGGTGCCGGGCAACTCGGGAGTGCCTGGAAATGAGACCTTTGGCCACAGTTGGGTTAGACCAGGAATTCCTCGATCCGCAACCAGTTATAGCACTCCCCAATTCGACCATCGAAGCTACCATCAGAGGCCTGGTGGATACTTCGCTTAGCAATGACTGGGAGCCATTGAGTGGATGCAGGTGGGCAAAACTCATGTTGCCTTCAATTTCAGAAGGTCTATCTAGTTTTTTTCTGATAGGCGTAAATGACCACTCCATTTGCCCATCCTGCTTTGAAGAGGATGAGACGGTGGAATATTGTTTGAGCTCCTTGCTTGCTTGTTTGTTTATCATCGATTTATCTATATTCGGGTTTTTCTATTTTGCCAGTTTCTGAATTTGTAGTTACGCGCAAACGCTTAGCAGTTTTGTTGTTTAAAGTTTTGTGTTTTAAAAATGCGAGTGACTCTTTTTTTTCACAGCGATAAATATAAAAATGATGCCATCTACACAAATAAACTATTTGACAAATACATCACATACAAATTCATAAGTGTGCCGAACATGTGAAGAGTTTATTTAGTGCTCTTAAAAAATATAACTCCTCAGAGCGAAATAGTTCTTTCGTGGCTATACGAGCTCTGTTTTTTAAAATTTGCAAGTGTGTAATCACACAAGAAAATATTTTATTTTTATTTTTACCACTCCGAATTTAGTTTTTGAACTTACCCGCGATGCAAAATTACATCGTTTTATTTAATCTTCGCATTTTTTGATGAGCTTTGGGAATATGTTAGAAATGAGCATCAGGGGGTCCACCGAAACCAGTAAAGTTTTGAAAGGGGTCTACGAGAAAAATAAGTTTGGGAACCTCTGCTGTATACGAATGCATTTGAATTCTGCTGAATCAATGTGTGGAAGACTAACTTCTCCAGATGGTGTTGAAGAGTCTACAGCGATGAGTACGCCACCACCGATTCTGTCCTCCCTCTCTTGTCTATAGATATGATAATTATTTGGAAGAATCTCTGAATTGAAAATGTGAGATTTCAGCCAAGTTTCAGTAAAAGAAAGAATATTCTGCCATATTCTGCATTTCGACTCAAATCGAAATTTTCTCCGTTTGGCCACTTTGGTATTCTGCGTTCCGTTTCCTTTCGATCAATCTTCGAAATTTACGAGTATACCTATTCTACATTTCGATCGTAGTTCCGTTTTTCTAAGCTGCAAATTTGCTGACGGAGTACGTTTCGATTGTTATTTTCGTGGGTTTAAATAGTAAAATTTTATTAAAAAAAATTAAGTAAAATATACTGTGCATGATTGTAAAAGCCATCATAAATGAATTTTCCNACTATTTGACAAATACATCACATACAAATTCATAAGTGTGCCGAACATGTGAAGAGTTTATTTAGTGCTCTTAAAAAATATAACTCCTCAGAGCGAAATAGTTCTTTCGTGGCTATACGAGCTCTGTTTTTTAAAATTTGCAAGTGTGTAATCACACAAGAAAATATTTTATTTTTATTTTTACCACTCCGAATTTAGTTTTTGAACTTACCCGCGATGCAAAATTACATCGTTTTATTTAATCTTCGCATTTTTTGATGAGCTTTGGGAATATGTTAGAAATGAGCATCAGGGGGTCCACCGAAACCAGTAAAGTTTTGAAAGGGGTCTACGAGAAAAATAAGTTTGGGAACCTCTGCTGTATACGAATGCATTTGAATTCTGCTGAATCAATGTGTGGAAGACTAACTTCTCCAGATGGTGTTGAAGAGTCTACAGCGATGAGTACGCCACCACCGATTCTGTCCTCCCTCTCTTGTCTATAGATATGATAATTATTTGGAAGAATCTCTGAATTGAAAATGTGAGATTTCAGCCAAGTTTCAGTAAAAGAAAGAATATTCTGCCATATTCTGCATTTCGACTCAAATCGAAATTTTCTCCGTTTGGCCACTTTGGTATTCTGCGTTCCGTTTCCTTTCGATCAATCTTCGAAATTTACGAGTATACCTATTCTACATTTCGATCGTAGTTCCGTTTTTCTAAGCTGCAAATTTGCTGACGGAGTACGTTTCGATTGTTATTTTCGTGGGTTTAAATAGTAAAATTTTATTAAAAAAAATTAAGTAAAATATACTGTGCATGATTGTAAAAGCCATCATAAATGAATTTTCCCGATTTCTGTGTTTTCGCGAGTGGTAATACGGGCAATACGAAAAATTGGCTCAAATAATGGCAACCAAAAGGGATATTGCGCGAGGTTTTCAAAAAGAAAGTCCAGCCGGTTTTGTTTTCATTATCTATAAATAAGACTGTGACAATTTATTCTTTCTGTATAAAATTTATAGATGTACATATGTACATACATATATACATACATAAAATGTGAAGTTACATAAAAAAGATGTTTTTATTATTGCACTCGTTTTTTACTAAAATAGGTGTGTATGTTGTCTCGAATTCGATTTGCTATGGAAGCATAAGCTTTGTTCTTCCCCTCCTCCTGACGGCTTTCAAAATGGTATTCATTTGCGTTCAAATCTTCCACTCTGTAGTAAATGCAAATGTTGTGGAGTGCTCAAACAACGTTTATAATTTCACTGGATTTGAGCGATGAGTAATACAGTTCAAGATGAATTTCTTATTACTCTTCACTCATCTGGGAAGGATCAAACATGTCCCTAAATCTCCGCCTTTCAACTTCCGCATCAGCAATCTGGGACTCGTTCTCCTCTTCAAGCAATAACGCCGCGGCTTAGATTTCATTCTTAAAATTATGTTTCCACTTAAATTAAGAGCAAACGAAATTTTATTTTTAAACTAGCAAATGCCTGGCTTGCTTCGCGACGCCTGATAAGAACTTTTTCGTTGACCAAAAAAATTCACTATGAAGGAAATGTTCTACAACTAAGTGAAACATACCAATCGATTTCGTTTTGCACCGAGACTCAAATTTGAAAATAAATTTTTATTTGCAATTTTTATGCAAAATTTAAAAAAATAACAATTATATTTGATTTTTATATTATAAATCCAAAATAACAATTATTTTGGATTTTTATATTATATGGCTTAGATAACAGTTATTGAAGAGTTTTATTTATAAAAGTCATCAATAAAAATCAGTCAGTGACTTTTACTTTTAAAAGTCATTAATATAAATCAGTGACCGACTTTTATTTTTTAAATCAATCGTATAAAAGTCATTAACATTTTTCACAGTAAAGAAGGTGTTGGAAAACAAAAGTTTACTACGACTTATTCAAATGACTTTTATAAGTATGAATGAAAAAATAAAGATCTGTGACTGATTTTTATTTATGACTTTTATAAATAAAAGTCTTCGATAACTGTTATTTAAGACATATAATTTAAAAATCAAAAATAACTGTTATTTGCAGATTATTTAAATAAAAATCAAAAATAATTGTTATTTTCGATTTATAAAATAAAAGTCAGAAATAACGGTTATTTAAAGAGTAATTACATAAAAGTCAAAAAATAATTGTTAAAGAATGATTTTTTTAATAAAAGTTGTAACTGTTACGGTCCCTGGCAAAAAGGGTTTATAATGTAAAAATTATAGGCTTCGGTTGAAAGCTTAACTCCTGCTGTTCCACAGGAAGAAAGAGTTTTCCCGCTCAAACGGGGTAATTTATGTTCCACTCGTGTTCTTTTTAATTCGTCCCACTTCTGCTTGATATACCCATGGCCCGTTGATGTGTGTAGGACATCTGTGGCGCCTTAAAAATTTCGCGCTACTTAAGTCATCTAAAAAGTAAATTTTGTAGAGCGGTATCTAAATATCTTGATTCCAGCGCCATCTACTTTTTGGGTACTTTTTTTTCTGAAGCACTTCTTATTAAAAAATACCCGCTAACCCAGGTAGTACGATAAAGACGGATTCTTTAACATTTCGACTCCAGCGCTGTCTTCCGGTAGTACTTTTTGCAAAAGTATATTTTATGTAGCAGAGTATCCGGCATCATTCGGGGTAAAAAATAAAAATGTAAAACAGTAAGAAAGATTTTCAGTTTACCATAAATTAAGCGAGATATAAACTATTTTTCTTATTTAATTTAAGGCCTCCTTTTGAACAATACTTTAATTTTTTTGTGCGGTGTAGAAGCGTAAATACTATTCGGACATCCACATGTCAAAGGAAAGTCTCAGGAAATAGTGGAGACTTTTAAATTAAAATGGAAGGTCTGTGGAAATAAATAGGACTCCTTACAGAAACTCATTTTCTCCTTTGCCTCACCCAGTAATAATTCTTGCTGCAATTCTTCATTTTCTTTACTAAGAATCTTGTTTCATTATTAGGGTTAGGTGGATTAAGGTACCTAAAGAAGAATGAAGTGCGCTTTAATTTTTTATTTATATTCTCTGGACGTAGACGCTATGCGTATTGGGTGGTGCTCTGACTTCTTGCAAACTCTCATTCCTGTTAAGTTTACAACAGGTCATTCCGTTAAGCTGTCTTTTTGTAATTGGTCCAAGGTTATGGTTCTCTGAACGTACTCCATCTAATGGAGGTGCAACGCCCCTGTCAAACACTCACTCTATTTCAGTTTACTATAAACGCCACACCCTCCTCCACTCATTTGTATATTTTACCATAGATCTTCTCCCCAAATGTCAAAGTCATGTGAGTTGGGGGTCCAAAGATGTGAGATTTCACGGCTATGGAATGAGCCGTGGCACCTTGTGCAAACTCACTAATATTTACATCGCTATAAGCGCCTACTTTATTTATGTCTTCACACTAAATTTTGAAGTCATGTGAATTATCGTTCCTAAGTTACAGCTGATTAAAATTTTACGACTGTAAAATGTTCCACGCCCCCTTTTACAAACTTATTATATATGTGGATACTTAACTTTAAACATCTATCATAGATCTGTCTTCACACCAAATTTAAAAGTCGTGTGACTTACGGTTCCGAAGTTATTGCTCTCCATCCTTTAAGTATGGATACAAAGAAGAGCGAAATTTTTAAGGCGCCACAGATGTCCAACACACATCAACGGGCCCCCTTATCAGATCCAATTTTTTACACCCTAGGTTACGTCCGAGGTCACTCTCTTTACACCAGTTAAAACCCCATGTTAATCCATTCAGTAGTTCCGGAGATTAGTGAGTTCAAACAGACAAACAGACAAACAATTTACAGTTTTATTATAGTATAGATAGATAGATATGGATACTTTACTTTAAACATCTATCATAGATCGGTCTTCACACCAAATTTAAAAGTCGTGTGACTTACGGTTCCGAAGTTATTACAGATTAAAAGTTTCACGCATATGGTAGGTGCCTTGCCTACTTGTACAAACTCATTCATATATACCCTACTATAAGCGCCTACCATGGATAAGTCTTCATACTAAATTTCAAATTCATGTGACGTCTGATTTCGAAGTTATTGGTGATTAAAAATTTCACATCTATAGGAAGTGCCACGCCTCTTTTAGAAAAGTATATCTACTTTACTATAAGCATCAATCATAGATATGTATGTGAACACACCAAATTTCAAAGTCATGTGACTTACGGTTTCAAAGTTATAGCTGATTAAAAATGTCACGCCTATGGGAGATGTCTCGCCCCCTCATCAGGTCCCATTTTTCATACCCTAGGTTATGTCCGAGGTCACTCTCTATACGCCAGTTAAAGCCCCATGAAAACCCATTCAGTAGTTCCGGAGATTAGTGAGTTCAAACAGACAAACAAACAAACAATTTACAGTTTTATTATAGTATAGAATATAATATAGAAGTTGTATATTTCATTGATATGTACATATCTCTCGCTCATACGGAAAGCACTTATTGAATTCTGTTTTTCGTTTTGCGCATGCATTTTCTTTTTACTTTAAAATTTCAATACTTCCAACAAATTAAATTATAAATAATTATGTTACGTCCGAGGTCACAGTCTAGATACCAGTTAAAGCCCCATGAAAATCCATTCAGTATTTCCGGAAATTAGTGAGTTCAAACAGAAAAACAATCTACAGTTTTATTATAGTATAGATAGATAGATTCCAAATGTCAATTCTTGACTCAAGGGAATGCTTCGAACTATATCCGCTTAATTCACAGAACATGCTTTTCATGTCAGCGTTTTGAAAATATCTAATTATCAAAATATCTAATTCATTTGTATGTACAAAATCCCTTAGTGATACACGAAACACAAAGAAATTTAAATAAATCAGTTTCTACGTACCGATTATCTTTTGACTTACGGATTCTTAGAAACACACCGCTCTTGTAAGACACAAAACTCCGCGAGAAAGGTTTAACATCGTATGTATCTATGTTCAAGACCGTTTTCAATATGTACGAACGACACTAATTACTATTTCAGTTGGAAAAAAAATATCAATAACGAAAAATAAACACTGGCATACGTTGATGCCGTTGAAAAGCAAAATTGTATTCAAAAGAATTTGGTGCAAAGTTTTGATAAAATATAGCCTATGTTACGTCCGAGGTCACTGTCTAGATACCAGTTAAAGCCCCATGAAAATCCTTTCAGTAGTTCCGGAGATTAGTGAGTTCAAACAGAAAAACAATCTACAGTTTTATTAGAGTATAGATTACAGTGATGCTAGATATATTTAGTTATTTTAAAATATTTACAAACTCCAACTTCATAAGCTGCTATAGTTTGGTGGCCAATATTTCTTTGTTTTGTTTCGATTTCACACATTCCTAGGCAAACAGCTGAAAAAGAAAAAAAGAACTACTAAGCAGCGCAGTAAAATTATCTAAATTTACGTACATTTTAAATGAAGCAATATTTCTATCGTATTTGAAATTAAATTTTCTGATGCTTAAGTCGGCAGTTGTAATTTTTAATGAGATATAAAGACAAAGATTGACTTCTTGTATCAGACTGGAGTACCGGCGGAAGGGGTTGAGTTACTACGTTACTAGTTGAGGATAGGGAAGTCGGTGGAGGCTTTGAAGACGATTGGGGAAGACTTCAATTGGGGAAGGGGAAGATACTTCAGGCTCGTTATTATTCGAAGCAGATTTCGTTACACGCTCTCTTGAGGCTGAGGATTCTGATGCTGGAGGACATGGAGAAGAAAGACTAATTAAGTTAGTCGGAAGATTATTCTGACGTGGAACGGTAATAATTTCCTTGGATGGACTATGAAGACGCTTACGTTTAGACACACGGATATCCTTAACAGTTTGCAAGGTATCTAAGCATTTGAATGATTTAAACACATTTTCATGCTTAAATTTGTCTGTCAGTACTGACAATTCTCTTCCCATTTCTGTAAAACCATTTCTGGTTTGTCTAAACAACTTGAAAAGATCAACTTCGGTTGACCTGCACTTTACGCACGACCAGTGATGACCTTTGCCATCATTAATAGCATACAGAATTCTACCAGTCAAAGCAGCACATTTTAGATGGCAAATACCATCACAGAGCCAGCACGATAAGTAGCGTTTCAGAATCGCTTTTAATTTGGCAAGTATCAAGATCGCACTTCATATTGAAATATTTAATAACACTTGTTAATAAAAAGACAAACAAAATAAATTATAACAATTTAGGAGCTGATGTAAATAGCTTTAAATAAATGCAGCTAACAGTTTGAGTATCACTGTAAACAAAACAAACAACTGTGACAAGAATTACTAAAAGAAGTAAATCAGCAGAAGTCAAATCTAAAATTTTTATAATTTTGGTCTGTCTGTCTGTATGTTTGTAAGCGCATCCCGCAAAAACTAATGTATAGAATTACATGCAGTTTTCATCGATGTACATATTGCTAGAGCTCTAATTGAAAATATAGAATCCATGTTTTTTTTGTTTTAGTTTATCGTCGATCATTATTCNGTTTGGGACTCAAACTTAAGGTCAATTTCTTCCCACGCTTTTCGCTTCTCTTCCCACGAAACTGCGTCGCTTCTTTTATTTTCTATTTTATTGGCGTACCGCTCGACCAATGTGATAAGAAGGGACTCATCGCCGCTTGTAAAATTTGGCAAACGATTTCTCTTTTTGTCATCCATTATCTTCTATATAAATCTTAAAAGTCCACACTTATCACAAAAACCAATTTATTTTTACAATGGCACGTCAAAAATGTAAACAAAACACAGCTGGTTTGCCCATTTATGAGCATTCACAATGGGTTTTTGTGAATTGTTCTACAAAATATTCACAATTATCGAATTAACTGGAGGTCGGCTAATCTGAGCTTGGTGAAAACGAGAATGTCAAATCAAGGTACCTGGAGATTAGCTATCCTCTAGTTAAATGCTAACTTAACTGGAGATGGTGCAAACGGCCCTAAGTGTTTGAATGTTAGAGTTAGCAACGGACTGTTCTCAAAATTTCGCCTTGATATAACCACAAACCTAATTTTATTGACATTCATTTAAGTGTGTTCAAGCATAACCAATCGCACTTTTTGGAACATCTGTGTGGAAGGTTTTTCGCAGAAGAAAGAAGAAATCTGAGACGTCACGCTTTACAATTTCATACAGTTCTCCGTACAATGTATTTCACTAAACTACTAAACGGCTGCACCGATTTGGTTCATATTTGGAACATATGCCAGCACCTTGAAAATAAATATTCCGACCAAAAATTTACTCGGTATGTAGCTCGGCATATTCCTAAAATTCTTATACAGACTAAATCGTAAAAAAACAATATATCTCTAAAACTAATTACGCTGGGGAACTGAAACTTAGCACTGATGCATATATTGCAAATGCATTGGAAAAGGGGGCGTAGCACCTTCCATATAAACTGAACTTCTCATGTAGCTTATCTCTGGAACCGCTTACGCTAACGTCCTGAAATTCGACAAAGCTACATATGTTATCAATACCGTACTTTTGGCGAAAAGTGGTAACTAATGGGAAAGGGGCCGTCTCATTTCACCTATCTCCGGAAACCCGCACGTTAACTTTCTGAAATTTGGCACAGCTACATGTGTTATCAATACCGTACTTATGGCGTAAAGTTGTAATTATTGGAAAGACTGGATCGATATACATTTACGTACACGCGCAAGTATCATTCGACTGGGAAGCATTTTCTCCTAGATTTCTAAATCCCATTGAACTATTGTAACTTTGTTTTTAATTTTTAGTAAAAAATAAAATTTATGTGAAAATTTTGAAGAATTTTTTTAATTTTTCACAAAGAATGGAGCCTTGATTTTACTGACCTATCTACATACCTATTTGCACAAAATGAGTTCCGTCAGATTGTCGGAGGGTATCCTATTACATGCTACTAGAAAACTCGCTAGGTGGTGCTGGAGTAGAGTTATTTATAAAAATCGTATTTATTAACCGATTTTGTTAAAATTTTAAATGTGAGCTACATATGTACCTGTATGATGGAAAATTCATTTCATAAAAATGGCGCTGCAGCCGAAATTTATAGAGACCCCGTGTGGTTGGTCTGCTTTGGCCCCATGTTTAAGTTATACGAATTTAGTTTTTAGATGTCTAAATGAAAGATGGGGTTAAGTTTGTCTAACGTCCCTATGCACGAACGTGCGATCTCAAATTTCAAAAATTTTGACTTTACAGACTATTTTTGCTTTTGAACGCTCTTTTGCATTGGCCAACTCAAAAGTTCTTATTAGGCGCCGCGAAGTAAGCGAGCATTGGCTAGTATTAAATATAAAAATGAAATATAGCCAAAACTGGAAAGAGTATAATTTACTTTATATATATCGTCGTTTAAAGTACAAAACCGCGTACCGTCATTCTGCAAAACCGCGTAACTGACATTTGCTGCCAAAAATTGGATTTGCTCACACAAGCTCTTGGCTCAATCCTTATCCATTCGTCCTGAAATATACTAGCCAGAAATGCGATTGCTTTATAAAAAAGAGAACCATTTTTAAATATAAGTGTTTTTACTCTCTAGAAAATAATTTATACAACGTCACATGCGCGGTTTTGCATTTTGTTGATACGCGGTTTTGTACTTTAAACGACGATATGTATATTAAGATCTTGCTTAAAGCATCCTTTTAAGCTAATTAACCCTCTAGTGCCCAAGACCGCCTCTAGGCGGCCTAAATTCATTGCACGCGCGTTTACTTTTGAAATTCCGTTACGCTGCTCTTTCCATTTTGACAAATTCGGGGAAGCCCAAAAATTCATTTTGTTGCGTTTGCAGCACACGCTTACGCTTGGATCAGCAATCACAGTCATTTGAAGTTGGAAGTTTGTGAAATTCGGTCGAATTATTATTTTGCAAGAAGTTTATATTACAAAAAATAAAAAAAAATATCCAAAGTGGTCGCATCTGCAAATAAAAATTATTGTCGTGTGTCTGGTAGTGTTCTGAACGCATAAATTGCATTCAATTTCAAAAAAACAGTGTTTGCTAAACTTTTACACGCCTTTTATGATAGCCCATCTAGAGGCGGTCTTGGGATAACTCGGAACAAAAAAAAGATAAGGTAAGTTTGAAAGTGGAAAGATTTAAAAGGCATTAAAGCCTATAATATGAGTTTAATAGATATGGATAATCGACAAAAGTTTGAGTTATCATCGCTCAATGATGAAGAGATTGCGAAATTTTTGGATATGATGGAATTCGATTATAATACAGACGTAGAAGAAGAGTTGGAAGACGGTTTGGAGGATGATGTTTACGAGGCAGAGTTTCCTATCAACGATGGAGTTGATGAGGCGATTAATATAGCGGTAGATATGTCAGATTCTATGCTGGTATCTGAAATCTGTGTTGATTCAAGTGGAAGTCCCGCGTCGTGCGCACAGTTATTATCTCCCTCTCCTTCGACTCCTAGATCACAGAACCGCAAACGCAAAGCACCTGCTGAGCAGTATGTCAGTGAATCTGAAGACAACGTCATAAGCGAAGCAAGGGAGTTTTTTGGGTATGTTTTGGATATCAACCCAAAATCGCAGACTTTCAAGAAAATGTTGTGGCGGCAAAAGAACTTAGTGCTAAGTAAATCGGCGATAGAATTTTCTGAGCCTGATTTGGGGGTTCTTAAAAACCTTGACACGCCTTATAAGTGCTTCGAATACTTCTTGGGCGATGTTATCATTGACCACATTGTTGAGCAAACGAATCTATATAGCACTCAAAAAAATGTCATGACTTCCTTTTCAACAACCAATTTAGAAGTCCGACAATACATTGGCGTTTTATTTTTTATGTCAGTTTTTCGCTACCCAAGCGTCCGTTCATACTGGGGCGAATATGCGTTCCAAACAATTCAGAACACAATGTCACGAAATCGCTTCGAACAAATAAGGAGCAATTTGCACTTTAATGATAATGATAAGTTGCCTGATAAAAATGCTGCCGATCACGATCCTTTGTATAAAATACGACCAATCGTGAATCATTTCAATCAAAAGTTTCTGTCCGTTCCAATGACTCAACGTTTATGTGTGGATGAGCAAATGTGCGCAACAAAGATGAGAACTTTCCTTCGACAATATCTTCCAGATAAACCACATAAATGAGGGATAAAGCTGTTCGTTTTGTGTGATTCTTTTGGTTTTTGTTATAATTTCGAAGTATATTGCGGCGCAGGAGACAATGTTGTTCAGACTGGCACACCAGGCCTTGGAGCATCAGCTAACGTGGTCATTCGATTGTCTCGAAACATTCCAGATTTAAAAAACCATATAATATATTTCGACAACTACTACACGTCACTGCCATTTTTAGCATATCTCAAATCACGAGGAATTCATTCTTTGGGAACCATTCGTTCAAATCGCATTCCGAATTGATAGCTGCCGAATGATAATGAACTCAAGAAACAACCTCGAGGATATTCAACTGAATTTTGTGGATCGGCCTATGGAGTTGATATCTCTTTAACAGTTTGGAAAGACAATAAGGCTGTACGGCTCGCATCCACCTACGTAGGCACAAAGCCATTCCGGAATGAAACAAATCTAAAACCCATAGTGTCACGATTAGTTCGCTCTGAAAAAAAAAATTGTTGATGTCGATTGCCCCAATGTAATCCATGAATATATTAGTCATATGGGCGGTGTCGACCTTATGGATGGACTCATTGGTCGATATAAAATTCCAGTGAAGAGCCAAAAGTACACAAATCGACTTTTCATACATTTTCTTGACTTTGCCATGGTAAACGCCTATGTTTTGTTCAAAAGAATCAACAAGACCGACACTAATGATAGGCGATACCAATTGCCAAACTTTCGAGCAGAGATCGCATACGTACTTTGCACGCAGCAACGTTCTTCGATACCATGAGCTCCAGGGCGCCCACGCCAAACTATTCAGAAGAAATGCACAGGAAAAAAGACTTTTCTACCTCCTGAAGACGTTCGCTACGATGGAAGCGGGCATTTTCCACAGTTTTTAACACGCGCTGGTAAAAAAACTTGTAAATTTCCTGGTTGCACCTCCGAAACTCAAATTGTATGTCGAAAGTGTAATCTGAACCTGTGCATTTCTCAGCAAAAGGACTGCTTTTACGATTTTCACCACAAATAACCGTCTTTTTACGCACATAAGTACGGCATTTTTTTTAACTTTTTTGAATACCTATTGGAGATATCACTTATGTTTATTTTTTACCAATTCTTGTTATACACTCTTGTTTTTGTTTAATAAACGTACGTAGTACACTGAATGAAAACAAATTGCTTTGGAATTCTTTCCCAAAGCCGCCTGAAGGCGGTCTAAGGTTCTGGCCCTATAAAACCCAGTCTAAGCACAAAACTGAACTTTTTTGTTAAAGACCCTATACTTTTAACACAAATCCAATCCAAATATAATTTTGTTATTTAAAAAAAAAAATTGGGCACTAGAGGGTTAAAGCAATTGCGCTTATACCTATTTTGGTGAGATCTCTCATATGTTCATTGCTTCGTTCACAAAAAAAAATGCTTTAATTTCACGCTGAAGTAGCGACCATCTTTAATGAAAATCGATTTTTGAACGAAAAAAACTTTATAGGAAATATAAAATTTTGGCCTATTTAAAAAAGTATCCACATTTATACTGGCCGGAAAAAATAAGTATCCCACAAAAATTCGTCTAAAAATGTATCCAATTGGATCTATTTAGATCCAAACGGCATCCCTGATTCTAAAACGCTTTGAAACCCGGAAAAACAAAAAAGGTAATTTTTGTTTTCATGATTTTTATGTTAAAAGACCTAATCTTTCGATTGAGATGACTTAAAACAATATTAAAAATTACCATCGTCTAGAAAAATTACAATTACATTTTTGTTAGCACCAACGGATCGCCCATACAAAAATCTATAGAAATAGTCTCTTTGCTCGTCGAAAAGTAGCTTGTTTTGCATCGGTCAGCGCGTTTGGGAAATTTGACGTGAATCGCCCCATATGCCCGTTTGGTATGTACATACATATAAGGGACGTTGCGAATGTGGAATTTTAGACATTCGCGGATGCGAATGCGGCTGCGGATGTTTAAAAGCTAACATCCGCGGATACGGATGCGAATGCGGATGCCAAGTATTTTTAAGAAAGAATTTAGGTAAGTAAATTAGGTGATTTAGGTAAATCAAAAATGGAAAAGTTTGTAATTTTAAATATTTTTTTTTTCTTTCGTACTTGAAATTAAAAATTGGAACATTGTTTTTAATAAAAAGTATTGTTGCTGCCTTTTCAGGTTAAAACCTGTTTCTCAAAGGGTCGTAAATCAAACCTGCGCCACTAAATAACTACGCTGCACCAGTTAAGAGGACTTTCAGTTATATTTACTTATTTGTTGCGATGCAATAACTCAATTGCATCGGGGCTGCAAGTGTCGGATGTATCCTCCTGCCTTTCATCTTCACAATCTAGCATCATGGCATGATTGTTGTTTTCCAAAGAATTCTGCATTCTCATTATTTAGGTTGTTTCAGAATTTAGAGAACCTGTAACGTCATTAGCGTCTTTCGATTTTAGTTTTTGCAATTCATTTTTAATCCTTTCTTCTGTGGCTGGTTTGAAAAAATGTGTGCTTATAGCGAGGTTCTAAATCGGTGGATATGGCAAATAAATTGTTATTTTTTAGGAATGAAAATTTTGAAGAAAATTCTGTTTTGAAAGCCGTGGCTGCCAGCCATTCCATGCGCTCAATGTGCTTTGATATTTTGAGGCAAATGAACGCAAATTTTCAACATATTGGTAATATAGTATAGAAAGGGCGCAATTCACATTGTCGCTGAAATGCAAAAAAGCCACAACTAAAATTTTTCATTGCATAAAACGATGTGGGGACTTATGATTCGAAGAAATGCATCACAATCAATCAAAAAGTGAATTTTGGATTTTTTGAACTTGCCTGACAACTTTTTCACATTCCATTTGATTTTTATTTTGCTACGTGAATTTTGACAATTATCACAAAATTATAATAAATGTAGTTGTTATCGAGCGCACAGGGGAGTATTTGCATAATAAAACCGGTCAAAATTATTTGGTGTGATTTTCTGCTAAGTAATAAAAGAATACACGGAACTTAATAATAATAAGCCGTTTTATGAAAAAAAAATATTACATTTATCTATGAAAGAAAAAGTAGAAAAAACTAGCGATGCATCCGGTTTTTTCAATAGACCTTTGACAAATAATATTCGATAGTTACATAATTCTTACCTAATTAAAGGTTATCTTTTACCGCGCAAATAGCCGATTCTTTTTATAGCGTAGCATTGAACATTTCCGTTGGAAATACCATTGAAGGATCTTACTATTTGACTTTAAATTACAAAAGAAGGGAAACAGTTTTAACGTAGCACCTCCACAGCCAAAAAAAATAGTGGCTACAATTTGTCATTTTGTTTGTCATATATACGTTTTATCAGTGCACTTGCACAATATTGGCATTCGCAAACGCTCCGCATTGATTATTGCGAATGCGAATGTTAAAACTAATGCGGAAGCTCCGCGGTTACGAATGCGAATGCGAATATTCGCAACAACCCTGGTACATATGTATGTATGTATGAACATACATAAGGTGACCAACTGTCCTCCTTTAGGAAAGACAGTCCTCCTTTTTTAAGCCATGTACTCCTTTGTAAAGTTTCCTCCTAAAGTTTTCCTTTCTGACATTTTTCTTTCGGTATTTGTATTTGAAGTTACATACATATATGACTAAGACTAAGTGTAAACAGCACTCCAGCACCACAGCGATAATTTTATTGGTCGACTACACCAGACCCACCTACCGACTAAATTTCGACTGGCTGTACGCTAGGCTCGTATGCTATCAAAATTTCAAGTAAATTGCAAAAAACCGAAAAAATGGCAAACAATTCTTAATTTCCTCAATTTTATTTAAGAAATGTAAAAATCAAAATAAGGGAAATGCCGTTTCAACGATCAATTGAAGAAAGGGTTTCCATTGCTCATATCGAGGAAACATACATTATAACTATATACATATGCTAGCCTTAGGCTGTATGCGAGTACGTCTAAATTGCTACCTAAATAGAGAAAAATCCTAAATCACTGGAAAGTGTTGGTAATGCAGTGAATAGGAGCAATTTAGATTTTTTCCGAGCATACTTTTCAACCTAAATTGAACTGTGCAATATTAAAGGGCGCGCGATTAAACGAAGAATAGTTTTTGTAGAAGTTTTAAGTAATTTTTATCTTTTCTATGGCACAAAAATAAAATATTCAAAAAAATGTCAGTATAAATATCTTTGATTTTGGTAAAAGTAAAGAATAGGGGCCGATGACCTAGAAAAAAAGAAAAAGTGGGCGTGGCTCGCTCCTTATTCTTGATTTTGATTGTATGAATTTTGTTTCTAAGCAAATTAAAAGGGGCGGTGCAAGGGGGTGGTAAAAGTGGAATTTTCAATAATTTTAAAAGCTTATTTTTCGAAAATTATTGAACCGATTTTCAAAACGTGGATATGGTTGGAAAGGTAAAATACCTTTTTATTAAGTATGTATATCTACATATATAAATAATATATACATATTCACACTTCGTAAGCAGTTAAAAGACAGTATTTAAAAAAATCAGGGACCGTAACTCTTATGACTTTTATCAAAAAAATCAAAAAATAAGAGTTATTTTTGATTTTTATATATTTAGATCAAAAATAAGAGTTATTTTTGATTTTTATATATTTAGATCAAAAATAAAAGTTATTTTTGATTTTTATATAGTTAGATCAAAAATAAAAGTTATTTTTGATTTTTATATTTTTATATCAAAAAATAAGAGTTATTTTTGATTTTTATATCAATAATAAAAATCAATTCAAAATTCGTGGCATAATATGTTTCTTAATCGCTGTTACGCATTAAAGTAAAACTAAGGTGTACGGTTATAATAACAACAATAAAAATGAAAGAACAAATAATAGCGTTATTTCAAGCTCAGGGGCAATGCACAGCATAAGTTAGAAACTTTGTTACAAACATTTTGTTGTTATTATAACCGTACACCTTAGTTTTACTTTAATGCGTAACAGAGATTAAGCAACATATTATGTCACGAATTTTGAATTGATTTTTATTATTGATATAAAAGTATAAAAATCCAAAATAACTCTTATTTTTTGATATAAAAATATAAAAATCAAAAATAACTCTTATTTTTCATCTAAAAAATAATAATCAAAAATAACTTTTATTTTTGATCTAAATATATAAAAATCAAAAATAACTTTATTTTTGATCTAAATATATAAAAATCAAAAATAACTCTTATTTTTTATCTAAATATATAAAAATCAAAAATTTAAAAATCATACAATATTTTGCATATAGTTAACCTAAAAATCATGATAGTGTAATCAAAACTTTTCTACGATGTTCATTTATGTATGATTTTTTTATTCAAAAATTGAAAAATAACTCTTATTTCCGGTCCCTGAAAAAAATAGTGAAATTCTGGAAAAAATTTATCTTTTAATATAGTTAATTACGTATTTTTTTAAGAAAAACATAAATTTTTATTAAAAAAATGCTATAATTTCGCTTTTTTAGTTTTTATCGAAATATGTGTATGTTATGTATGTATATAGATGTACATATCAAATGAAAGGTATTTCAAGTCCCTTTTCAACCGTATCCACGTTGTGAAAATTTTTGAAATATAAGCTTTTGAAAATAGTAAAAATTCTACTTTTACCACCCCCAAGCACCGCCCCTATTAATTTGCCATAAACATTTTTTATAATGGAAAAAGGCAAACTATGCCCACTTTTTCTTTTTTTCTAGCTAAATGGGCACTATTNAAATGTCAAAGCATACTGAGCATCTTTCTCTTTGACACCATGTCTGAAATCCCACGTGATCTGTCAAATACTAATGCATGAAAATCCTAACCTCAAAAAAATCACCCGTTACAATAAATTTAGGTTGTCAAATGAACTCGCACAGTTTTAGCATTTGTTTTCCTAAATTTGTAGCAGTGCTGGAAATTTCCAGTGGAATATTAGTTTAGGTACTAAAATTTAGGTCAACTCGCACACAGCCTTAATTTGAGTGACTTTGTCCTTCAATATAAATTAATGTACGGCCAAATTCAACATTTCTGTAAAAATGTCAAGGAAAAATTGTTTAATTAGACAATTGATTAATACATTTTACTATAATAGGAGCTTGTAAAATTTGCAAAACCTCTTCCCATATATAAATAAAATGTAATTAATATTGGTGACTATGTCGCATGTGTCGCATTGCTGCTTGTGTTGACATGCATAGATTTGATGCATGATTTGATTTCGATGTATTCGACAGTGACTTCATATGTCATTGTCAAACCTGTATGAGCGACATAGTAGGTTTGTTCCACAATTACTTGTAGAAAAACTCGAGCAAAGTTCAAACTGTGAACGTATATAAAAGGAACTCTAAAACTTACTTGTGTAACACGTATGTGTAACTCGAAGTGATTTCGAGTAGCTCGTGGAGCAAACCTAGTATGAAGTGGCACTTGCATGATGTGACACATGTTGCTATGCTTTATAGTTCAACGTTTGCAGACCTTTAGTATGAATCTTGATCTGAACAAAAATTGCTTCCCTTGTTTGTCGGACTTGGAGAAATCATTGGTGTTTTTTTTTACTTCGTCGTAAGTAAATTGGACAGACATTGCATCTTGTTTTAATCTAGTATCTGAAGAAATACCAGATATTAAAATAGACGTATACTTAAATCCTGAAAAATTATAATAATGGGAAAATCATCACGTTGAAATTGATATATTGGTAGAAATATTCAGTCATTTTAAAAACGAGCATATGCCATATGAAAATGTATTTATTCTTGTTCGATTTGCGTTGTGTTTTCCTGGAACTAATGCTGCAGTTTTTTTTTCAATCGCGAATGATTTTTGACATGTGAGAAATCCGTAAACTTAAGTATGAAGAATATACCTTGTTCGGATATTACCAGTATATTGTTAGAAGATGATGCATTGATAAAAAAATATTCATTCAATTCATAGGTACGCATTTAAATATTGATTAATTATTATTTTACATTTATGATATGAGATCATGGTGGCCAAGGAGCCTATCTACAAAAAAAAAACAAATGTTGGTAGTATGAGAAAGAAGGATCTAAAAAGTTTATTGTACGTGATGCTATATATTGTAGTAGAAGAAAATTTAAAGGGCATGCCTCGGGCTATTACGGTTTCGATTCCAGTAAGGCATTTTAAGGTGCACCTCAACTTTTTTTAAATGCCAGTTAACCTACTCTAGCATTCGTGGACTCATATTATAGTGTGTTCCAATGAATAAAATAATTTTTTAACGATACTTCAATGTGTCCTCTTTTCCATTGTAAATAAGTTGGTCACCTTAATATACAAATGTATTACACAGGGATGCATCACTCTGCACAAAGAAAAAACAGTACTGTTTTTCATTAAGAATTATAAAATTTACTATATTTTAAGATTTCTGCCAAAATATTTTGCTAAAATACTAAGATTTACGTGAGCTGAATCGATTTCAAAATACTTCCTAAATGTAAAATATATAAAAATTTTAAATATTGTATCAAGAGCAGCGTTCGGACTACGGAAACTCGATTCGGGAGGAAATGACTCCCAAAATCGGAGCAAAGACGAAATTTTTGGAGAAGATGAACTTTTTTTTATTGAATAGTATAAGGAAAAAGTGTTACATCTTTAGGTACTTTTTCAGTTCATCAATTTTTTTCTATACTAACGCTTTATTTGCATATGCATATTTATGTATGTGTTTACCTTGTAATTCCCAGTGGGAAAAGGTAATGTGTGGTAATGGATAAATTCATGTATAGGCCTCATTGTCTACACATTACGTCGTGGATGAATCTTAACACAGTGCATGTCCTAGGAAAGTAATGTGTCGCTTGATACATAACCCTATGCATTACCTTTGATACCATAAAAGATGTGTAGTAAAAGTTAAACGAAAACGTATATTTTATGCATTTGCAAGTAATATATTAATTCAAGTATGTAATATAACGCATGAAAAGATATGTACATACATATACAAAAATATTCCATAAGAATCATTTAAATTTAAGTAAAATTACAGAATTAATTTAATTTTTAATGATACATTATATGCGTTCTTAAAGTATCTAATGTATTAACTCAAGTAAGTAATATAACGCATGAAAAAATGTGTGCATATACATATGTAAATATTCGATAAAAATCATTTTAATTTCATGTAAGATTATAAAATTAATTTTATTTTTATTGATATATAGCGTTGATTTTTAATATTTTTTTTCTGACGGATTTTGTGGGTCTTTTATATATATTAAGAGCAACTTATAAAACTGACGTTAATGTTTTGTAATTTTGTTGTGAACGGTCTTGTTCTTTTTATTTCATAAGAAATTATAATATTTATATGAAAAACAGTGCAAAAATCCCTCAGAAAAAGAAAAGTATTAAAAACCAACGCGATTTTTTAGACGCTTGAAACCTGCACTTCATCGGACTAAAATATCATGGTCTAAAAAACCGCATACCAAAGAATTGTTTATTAAATTTGAAACTTTATGTAGTTTTGGTTAAAACTCAGTAAATATTCGTATAGAAGAACAAAAAAGATTTAACTTCAAAAACATTGTGAATATTTAGAAAAGGCAACACCTGAACATCTTTATGGGTCACTCTATGTACTTACGGTCAGTATCAAAAGTTGGTATACACCTTGTTCTAATATAATATTCGCAGTTATTTTTATGAAAAATTTTTTTCATTAATCATTTATGAAAACATAGTTCATTCTGTAATATAAATCAAAGATTCACACTTTATATAAAGTTCACAAAAATTCAACAAATTGTCATTAAAATTTTCAAATTTGTATTCAGAATCTCTAGAAATCTTTCGAGTATGCAGTTTTTTAGCCCAATCAATTTTAGTACAACCAAGTGCAAATTTCAAGTCGGTTAAATTTACCGTTGATTCTTAAAAATTTTTTGTAGCATTTGCTTCCATATAATGAATAAACACTATTTGTTTTTATATGGAAGAAACCCGCAACACCCTTCACAAAAAATATTCTAAACAATCAACGGTAGCTTTTAGCGACTTGAAACTTGCACTTCGTTGTACTAACATTGATTGGGCTACAAAGCTGCATCCTCGAAAGATTTTTAGAGATCCTGAATAAAAATTTGAAAATTTTGATGAAAATTTGTTGAATTTTTGTGAACTTTATATAAAGTGTGAAACTTTGATTTATATGATTTATATGATTTATATTACAGAATGAACTATATTTTCTTAAATGAATGAAAAAAATTTTCCATGAAAATAATTGTGAATATTATATTAGAACAAGCTCTGTACTAACTTTTGATACTGAATATATAGTATACATATAATAAATATTCAATATGAATAATTTGAACTTAATGAAAGGTTATAAAATTAATTCATTTAGATTAAGTTTTTTCGGTTGTTCATTACTGATTGCTTCTTGAAGTGCCGTTCCTTAATCAATTTTATTGCATTGCGAACATCTGATGCATAGCTTTTCTCATCATATCCCTCCGTTTGAAGAATTTCCAGGAAAATTTAGAAGCTTAAAATAATTTTAATAATAAATTAGTTTAAATTACTTACGAAATAATGCATTGTTCAAGTGCTTAAAATCTTTGAATGGTTTCATGTTTTTAACGCCGTCATAATTTAACTTAAGGACTACATCTCCTCTGACTATGTTTGTAAACCTTTTGGCAAAGTATTTGCGTTGGCCCAAAATATTTGTCATAACAGCAACCTGTTGGTTTAAAAGGGAGAAAAGGTTACTTATGTACATACATGTGTATATTTAAAATGAATGCAAAAATGTAATTTGGGTTTGTTCATAAACAAATGAATATGTGAATAATGAATTTTTGCATAATACAAGTACGTACATATCTGCCCGGATTCATTCACTATACTAAATTCATCAACTATACTCAATTCATCCAGGGATTTTATCGGAAAAGTTAAGCGCGTATCTTTTTGTGTTTGAAGCTCTTGAAGTAGTATGTTTGATTTTGCTTGATTATTGATCACTTGCTGTAGCAAGGTCTTACATTCGCCAACGTCTCCTGCAAATAAGTAACTTAATTAAAGATTCTCAGATAACTTAATATACTGTGCCTCTCAGAAGTGTTTTTCGTTGATATTTTATGGTATTCAAAACGTTTATAATTGTATATTTTTTTTTGTTAATTTTTAATAAAAATATATTTTTTAATATTTTTATTGAGCTTTGTACCACGATTGTTTATTAGGAAAAATGAAAAAGCAACAAAGTCTAAGCGGTAGAAGTTATAGCACTATTTCGGAGATCACCACATCTCCTCATCAGACTTCTTTTTCTAGACTTCAGCAGGGATCGAACCTGCGAATTCGATGTTCAAAGTCAGAAGCGTTAACCACTGAGCTATGTACATCCCGTAAACTCTTGTTGCTAATTCATTTTCCTTATTCAACCAACTACTATCAAGTGCAGCTGATTTGCCGCTATTTAAACTCGACAGCGTGGTTGTTGTTGT
>NW_016157355.1:73473-79222 GCF_001687245.7 Rhagoletis zephyria | reverse complement strand
CTCCTATTTTGTTCTTGATTTGCTCTAAAATTTTAGAAGGCTTCTTCACGTAACGTTTTAGCTTTTGCATATAATTTTCAAAGGGGTATGCTGAAAAAGAGTTTATAAACCCGGTTTCCTTAACGCATTGGGTTAAGTGGAAAAGAGAATGTACATTATAGCTGACTAGTTGCTCCGAATAAATATTTGGGAATAACTCAACAAAATACTTGATAATATTTGAAGCAACTTCTAAATTATTTTCATAAGTTTCCTTTACAGATAGCAGCCTGTAAGAGCAGTGAGCAGACAAAAATGGTAGTAATATTCTTCATTTACAACATCTTTTAATGCAGCGATTCCCGTATATAGAATAAACTGGCGGAATTCAGTGGCTTTCCATCTCAGTAATTCTTCAATGCTTCTAGGTTTTCGTGCAAATTCATCTGGAATATATGGTACGAAAGATAAAAGACTTGAAGAAATAATATTTTTCTCTCCCGACTTAAATTTAAAATTCCTTGTTTTGCTATTGAACAAGCATACCAACATTTTTTTAACCACGCCGAGGTCAACATTTCATTGGGTAACCATTTTAATGCCCATTGTTTCCTAGGATACACAGCTATTTAACGTAAACTTGTGTTAGTTTTCGTCTCTACGATTCTTAAAGTCTTCGTCGGTACGAGGAAGTGCTACTGATGTACTAAAAGTTGTAGTGTTGTTTATTCTCTTCCCCGTTTGCAAACATTTACTGCAGCCATGGAGGGAATTATGGCCTAGTTTCGCAAATATAAGCCCTTGCCGGAGCATCGCAAATAAAACATCTAATTGAAACATAAAACATTTTACTACCAACTGAAAATCCCACAGTCTCTAAGTTTTTAATTTCTGCTATAAAGTCATGAAGATAACCGGAAACATTATAAGGTTTTTTATTACCTAGATAAATTCCAATAGGAAAGACATTTTCATTCGGATCACCAACCACTCTCGCTAATAGGATGCGCTATTACTTTTAAACAGAGGAAGCCCGTCAATGTTTATATCGAGAAGCACAGAACTTGAATTGAAGAACAGTTCCGACATTTTAGTCAACTGCGTTTGAACACCTATATGCATATAAAATCTAGGTGCAACTGTTCGCAAAGTGGCTTTCTCTTTTATAATCATAGTTTTAGATGATTTTGGAAATGAAATGCCTTCTGATCGTAATATGTTTAATAAATCATCAAAACACATCATTGTGACCCCATATTTAGCGTTCCATAAAGAAAAGCTTTTCAGGCAGGGATATTCCTATATCACGGTCGGTAATTTCTTCCACTTCTTGTATTAACTCTGGAGCTGGAAGTTGATGCACTTCTTCAGTCGCACTTAAATTAATTAACTTGGATTTATTATTATTTCTGATTTTTTCACAATCGGAAACTTTTGCTAATTAACACGCCAAAATGTCAACATCAATTGCGCAGCAGCCAAATAAGAAAGGAGAGAAGAAAGAGAAACGAAAACACAAGGTGACAGGTGGAAGAAGACAAAAAAAAGCTTAGCTCGAGTTCACACTACTCTTTCGCTAAATTTTAGATGCAAGTTTTCGTACAAATGTTTTCGCAAATTTTTTCGTGATAGAAAAAAGTACTGGGTTACCTATTTTCCCACTGGGTTGTAAAGCATTAGCACGGAGTGCTTGTAAATTAGCTAAATAGTATTCAAAACAAATTTTCCATAAAAAATAATATGTTTAGAAAAAAATAAGCATATTATCAGACCGCGTATAAATATCTGACCTTTTATTAGTAAGAGTTCTTGCGAACATTAAGCTTTCAACTGTTTCGGCATTAAGCATGTCGCTGTACTTATTTTAACGAGATTAATCTCTGAAAATTTTCTTTCGGCAGCAGAGATACTGTGCGGTAAAATAGCTAACCTGAGCATATGAGCAAAAACAGGTAACCTTTGTGTTATTTAGCTTTATTTTCACTGTTGTAAGATAAATCATTCTGGTTGCTTTTCGATATAATTCATTGACGTATACTTGAAGCCAAAAAAAAATTGGATCAATTTGCTGCATAACTTTTCAATTATAGGTGTTTAAATAAAAAATAATAATAATGAAACAAGTGAATTTTGTATGTAATTATTAAGAGGGGCACTTAACTATGTCATAACTTTTGAAGCACACCCATATTCTGACTTATGTGTACAATTCTTATGTAGTAGGTAAGAAAAGTGTGTATTAAAAAATAACGTAATGGCAAGTAACTCAAAGTCTGTAACTTCTTATTTCACAACTTTCAAAATTTTCGGGTTATCGCATTTTGAAGCATTTAATTTTAAAAACTTTTTAAGTATTTAATGTATTCTACAAACAATTACGAATAATTTGATACCTTAGCAATAGGTGTGCTTTCAGAATGAACTAACTTTTAAAGATAAAATATTCTGCGATCTTGAGCGTAATTTTTATTCCAAAAAAACCTTAATTGACGGCACATTTGGAAAATACGTCGAAACGATCTAAATCTTTCTATAACTGCTAGTCCTTGTAAAATTACATATACCTGTAAAATGCTTCAAAAAATTTTTCTCTTGAAGTGTGTAAAACCCTGATTTACTACTCTTAATGATCCTCCTTCTTTTAGTCAGAATATTTCGAGAGTGGTATCAAAGCAACTTTTTTTCGACAAATGTTCTGATAGTTGCTCTTACTTAATTGGAACCTTCTATATTTAATTGCGTCCTCAGTTTTACCCTATTTGCTCCACTTTTCGAGATAGAGGTACTTCAAACATTGCTTAAATTTTAACTATTTTATAAAAAAGTCCCTGAGTTTTGAAGATATTTAACTAAAATTTTGCACATAACCGTTTTTTAGTATAACCTTGACTATTCCATAAAATCATCGAAATCGGTTCATTACAACGTCTAGCTCCCATACAACTGATTGATCAGAGACGTTGTTTTGCGTTATAAATCCTCCAATTAAACAGGTTAAAATTTAGTATAGCTTCAATTTAACACATAGCACGCATACAATTTATCATTCAGATATGAAGTTAGAGTTATAGCGCAAAAACACATATCTGAGTAATCAGTTGCATTGGAGCTATATGTTAATGTGAACCTATTTCGATAATTTTAAGGAATAATTAAGGTAATATTAAAACACTGTTATGTGCAAAATTTTAGTAAAATTAACTACAAAACTGAAGGAGTTATTTATAAGATAATTAAAATTTAATCAAATTTTGAAGTACCGTTATCTCGAAAACCGGATCCAATCTGGTAAAACGGGACATGCCATTGAATTTAGAACANAAGTATTTAATGTATTCTACAAACAATTACGAATAATTTGATACCTTAGCAATAGGTGTGCTTTCAGAATGAACTAACTTTTAAAGATAAAATATTCTGCGATCTTGAGCGTAATTTTTATTCCAAAAAAACCTTAATTGACGGCACATTTGGAAAATACGTCGAAACGATCTAAATCTTTCTATAACTGCTAGTCCTTGTAAAATTACATATACCTGTAAAATGCTTCAAAAAATTTTTCTCTTGAAGTGTGTAAAACCCTGATTTACTACTCTTAATGATCCTCCTTCTTTTAGTCAGAATATTTCGAGAGTGGTATCAAAGCAACTTTTTTTCGACAAATGTTCTGATAGTTGCTCTTACTTAATTGGAACCTTCTATATTTAATTGCGTCCTCAGTTTTACCCTATTTGCTCCACTTTTCGAGATAGAGGTACTTCAAACATTGCTTAAATTTTAACTATTTTATAAAAAAGTCCCTGAGTTTTGAAGATATTTAACTAAAATTTTGCACATAACCGTTTTTTAGTATAACCTTGACTATTCCATAAAATCATCGAAATCGGTTCATTACAACGTCTAGCTCCCATACAACTGATTGATCAGAGACGTTGTTTTGCGTTATAAATCCTCCAATTAAACAGGTTAAAATTTAGTATAGCTTCAATTTAACACATAGCACGCATACAATTTATCATTCAGATATGAAGTTAGAGTTATAGCGCAAAAACACATATCTGAGTAATCAGTTGCATTGGAGCTATATGTTAATGTGAACCTATTTCGATAATTTTAAGGAATAATTAAGGTAATATTAAAACACTGTTATGTGCAAAATTTTAGTAAAATTAACTACAAAACTGAAGGAGTTATTTATAAGATAATTAAAATTTAATCAAATTTTGAAGTACCGTTATCTCGAAAACCGGATCCAATCTGGTAAAACGGGACATGCCATTGAATTTAGAACATGCCAATTAAGTGAGTTCAACTTTCAAAATCTTTGCTCAAAGTTTACAACTTGAACAGCGTAATTTGCACCCTGCTTATTCTTTTGTTTTCTATTTCATGTTTATTCCTCGTCTAACTTTTGAAGCACTTGATGAAAATGAATTACACTTATATTAATCGATTTATTAAGAGATTACGAATAACATTATATATAAAACGTAGGTGTGCTCACAAATTTAAAAATTCAAACTTTTTTTTTGAAAGTGTACCTATTTTTTAGATTTGTACTGTCAACTGGTTTCAAATTTCTTCCTTTGCTTTTGACATTTTCGTTGTTTCCCATTTAAAGAATAAAAAACTGGAATTCAACAAAATTAAAGCGGATAAAAGCAAATCGAAAAGACAAAAGAGAATGAACCAGAATTGCTTTAAAGTACTTGCATCATTTAAATCATGTGTAATTAAATTTGAAAAAAAAAAAATAGTTTGAATATCTTTTTGGAACCATGCTATGGTGTTAAGCCATAGCAGGTTTTTCAGGCGTTGAAGCCTGAAAGATGATTTAGTGCAATCGTATAGAAGCTGCTCCATAACCGAAGTTCGAAAAGCCTGACAGATGCCAAATTTCGAACTTCTTTCAGGCTTTGTAGGTTTTTCAGATGTCGTCTGACAGTTATTCAAAAATTACAATGCCGTAATCGATAACACTTGCCATATTTTAAAAGAATTTTACCCAAAGTTTAGGCAATCAAATGCAGAGAAAAATTATTTATTGTTTGAACCAGTGATGGGCAAAATTGTATTTACTAAGTATTAAGTACTAAGTACAAAAGTATTTAGGTATTTTGTGTTGTTGTAAATACCAAAGTACTATTTACTTAGGTATTTAGGAGCTGCTAAATACCCAAGTACTATTTACTTAGGTATTTAGGTGGTGCTAAATACTCAAGTAAAAAGTATTTAGGTATTTAGGAGCTATTAGATATTAAAGTAAGAAAAACTCGAGTATTTAGGAGCAGCTAGATACCAAAGTACAAAAAAGAAAGTATTTAGCAGACGCTAAATACTCTGGTCCAAAGTACTCAGGTACCTTGGGGATGCAAAATACTTTCACTAAAGTACCAAGGTATTTAGTCGATGGCTAAATACTTTCAAACTAAATACTGTATAGTTTAGGAGAAATTTAGAGAATTGACACCTCACCTTACACTCACCTCAACTTACTTTACCACAACTCACTTCACCTCTCCACAAATCATCTCACCACACCTTAATTTGGGATCTATTTCGGGATTTTAGAGATTCTTCAGACTAAATCAGAATTTTCGAGACTATTTCGGGGTTTTCGGGAACATTTCGGGATTTTCGAAGCTATTTCGTAATTTTTTAGGGATTCCCGGAAAATTTGTTTGAGATTTTGGGATTCTCGGAACTAATATCGGGATTTTCTAGAGTACGTCGGGACTATTTACGGATTTTTGGGACTTATTTCGGACTT
>NW_016157355.1:57582-68083 GCF_001687245.7 Rhagoletis zephyria | reverse complement strand
CGCGTATTAATTAAATTAAACATTTCTAACAGGTGGCAACTCTTAAAAAAGTAGCCTACTTTCTAACCTAGGTCATAAGCTATTTGTGTGCAAAATTTCATGCAAATCCGTTAAGTCGTATCCGCGCATTAATATAATTAAACTTTTTTAACAGGTGGCAACTCCTCCAAAAAATTTGCCTACTTTCCATTGTAGGTCATAAGCTATCTGCTTGCAAAATTTCATGCAAATCCGTTAAGTCGTATCCGCGCATTAATATAATTAAACTTTTTTAACAGGTGGCAACTCTTAAAAAAATAGCCTATTAACCAATCTGGCCCATAAGCTATCTGCGTACCAAATTTCATGCACATCCGTTCAGTCGTTTCCGCGTGATGATTTCCCAAATATCCAAACATACAAACTTTCACACTTATAATATTAGTAAGATGGAAGAAAATCTACACCGATCGAAGCCGGACGCTGATCAAGAGTATTAAATTGGTCCAGCTTACGTAAATCTTAATATTTGTTCTATTTTTTTTTTGCGGAAGTCTGAAAATATAATCAATTTTATAATTTCGGTGCAAAAACCTTTTCTTGCTTTGGCACCCTAATATACATACATATGAGCATCCGTGATCATTCGATACTTTGTTGTTACTCTTTACACATTTCTACGTAATTTAATATGAATTGAAAGTAGTAAGTAGTTAGATGCTGGTAGCCTTTGACCCATCAGAGACTTACGAGTAAATAGACCACAGCTACGGATTCCAACATTTTTGGCATTTGTGCTGTGACAGTGATTTTTTGCGTGAAACCTGATTATGCGTGTGATGCACGTGCAAATTTTAAAGTTTGTGTGTGTTTTCAATCACAACGTTTCGGTTAACTATCAAGTGTGTAGGTCCGAAAGTGTGACTTGTTGGCATTTCCAGAAGTAGAGGTTGATCAGAGTGTTTAATTCAGTTTTAGTGCAGTGTTTTTTCTTCTTTGAAATCTCCTACTTGTAGTGAAGTTTAATGTTTTAAATTACATAAATACAATCCTTTCAAAAATCGAGGACAACTATTACTTTTCTCCAAGCTGTTATGCATATAGAAGAACATTTCAAAAAATGTGTGCTTCAAACTGGCATTACAACCCCTCCTTTAATTAAAATAAAGACTTTATTTTTGTTAATTTGACAAACCATTTCATAGCACTGTGGAAAAGTCATTATAGGGCCCAAACCAAGCTCTGCCAAAAACGGTAGTATTGATACGTGATAGTCAAACTCTAAGAATATTTTGCTAATCTTATCAAATTTGTTTTTTAATATTTTTTTTGAGCTTTGTACCACGATTGTTCATTAGGAAAAATTTAAAAAACAACAAAGTATAAGCGGTAGCTGATTTGCCGCTATTTAAACTTAACAGCGTGGTTGTTGTTGTCAATTCTATACATCCATTTGCTTATTTGCTTTATTGTGTAGTTTCAGACAGGCTCTTCCTAAACTATGTATTTCTCAATGTTATTGTGGCTTATTAACATTTTATTTGTATTGAGCTTTGTACCACGATTGTTTATAAGGAAAAATTGAAAAAGCAACAAGGTCTAAGCGGTAGAAGTTATAGCAGCTATTTCGGAGATCACCACATCTCCTCATCAAACTTCTTTTTTCTAGACTTCAGCAGGGATCGAACTGCGGAATCGATGTGTAAAGTCAGAAGCGTTAACACTGAGCTATGTACACCCCGTAAACTCTTGTTGCTAATTCATTTTCCTTATTCAACCAACTAGTATCAAGTGCAACTGATTTGTCGCTATTTAAACTTGACAGCGTGGTTGTTGTTGTCAGTTCTATACATCCATTTGCTTATTTGCTTTATTGTATAGTTTCAGGCAGGCTCTTCCTAAACTATGTATTTGTCAATGTTATTGTGGCTTATTAACATTCTATTTTTAATATTTTTATTGAGCTGTGCAAAGTCAGAAGCGTTAACCACTGAGCTACATATGTACACCCCGTAAAATTTGGTTTTTGCCGTTGACAAAAGTCTATAACCTTTGACCAAAAATTCAAATATATTACGTGCAATTTTTTGTTTAAATTTGCTTCAACCATAATTCCTGTCTTCAGATACTGTGCATATTGTGCTATTAGAAAGTTGTTAGTTGTGTTTGCTCCTAATGCATAATTCGATTAAGAAACTTATAAAGCGTTCCCATTGAGCCATTAACTCGAATTTATGGGCCATTTTGGAGTTTAACGCTTAACTCTACTCTAACAGCCCTATTCCGCCACACTGACAAAACTCACCGCGATGACAATTGATCTAAAAATGACAATTGCAGCTTTTTGGTATTCGCAGCAAAATTCAAAAGCTCGAATCATGCCAATTGTCATTTTTATTGTCATGACCTTTTGGGCAGGTGACAAGGCAAAAACATATGTTAGTGTTGGTTTAAAAAGTGCGACAATTTAATAAATTTGTGAAAAAAATATAAAAATCAACTAATTTCAATGGCAGAAGAAATTTTAGTTGTTTGCGCAGCCGTGCTTGTGGAAGACGAGCAGCTCCGGATGCTCCCTACAAAACTGCACATAAAATTGGAGCTGCTCCTACGTCGTCCGCTTATATTTTGCACGTCTAATTTTACGAATTTATCTATTTCACACAAATACTCACTTTTCTGGTGTTTCACCGCTCATATTTTTTGCAAATAATAGCGTTGACCAGCTGTTTCTACAACAATGAACTTTTCAACATGCATGGTAAGTTGACAAAAGCTTTTCGCTTGTCATTCTTTGTTAGGAATAGCAACGTGCAACGACAATGACAAAATCACGACAATGAAGGATGATCAATTGTCATTCTGTTGCAAAACCGGAATAGGGCTGTTAAACTCAGAGTTTACCATAAACAAATTTCGTTAAACTCTCCTTAAACACCACTTTTATTTGTGTATTTACTAATCCAAACCTGCAACCAACCTACTTACAGTTAGTCTTTTCCTGTACTGCAGGATTTAATCCGAAATAGTTCGAGGTCGTTCCGTGCACATACATAAGTGTAGAATATCAACAATCTAGCTATGCGAAAACCAAAAATGTGGCTCGATAGAACTTTTTCTGCTGATTTCAACCCTTCAATAATTATCCGGCGGAAGTAAAACATAAAGAAAATATCAATAGTTAAAGCTAAATTTTTTGGTTTTTTTCAATATTAATATCTTCTGAACAGCATAACCTATTAAAAAACTAATGACGTCAAAATAAAGGTAATTAGTTTGTCTTTCATTTGTGTATATAATTTATATGCTTTTTTATATTTTTAGTTCGGAAATACTAAGAAACGCAAAAAAATATATTAATTTATTTGTTTAAATGGCGTTTATATAAAATTAGTTTTAAAACTGGTTATAGTATATATGTCGCATAAAAGGTATTTAAATTATGTTGAAATTAGCATCAATAATTTTTTAGTCGGTTAAGCAGTTTCCGAGATATTAAACACATAAGAAATAGAAAAGTTGAACTTTAACCTCTTTTATTGGATTTGGTTTTTATTTGCACCAAATAATTTTGGTACGGTTGAAATCAGCGTAAAAGGTTCTATCTATTCTCATTTCTTGTTTTTTTTTGTATAGCTAAACGGTTGGTATTCTAGAATTATGTGTGTGCGTTAAATCCTGTAGTACGGAAACAGACAAAAGCAAATAAAGGCAAATATTTTTTTTCTTGTTATTTATTATGGTGTAGATATTTATAAGTTTGATTTGGTAGCACTTATAAGGGAAATACAACCCGGAATTTTTTTGCACCCGCTGCTGTTATAGGGCCTCTAAACCACACAAAAACATTGCGCAATATCGGGCTTGCACGATGACGTTTGTGTGGTGTATGGGGTTGTTTGTACTAAATTGCACAGTTATTGCGCTGAAATCAAAATTATTTTGTTATTTTGCTCATGCTAGCATTGTGTATGGCGACTACTCCGCAATTTTCAATCTAGTTTTTATTTTGGTGTCCAGGTCATGCTGTAAAATATAGATAAGAGCGTTAAAAAATTTTTATTTTTTTTAATATTCTTTTTTTACGTTTTAAAGCCGAAGCTATCAAATGTACGAAACACATTCATATTTCTTGCACATATGTATTTACTTGAGCAACGTTTCTCCAAATTAAGGTTAGTGCAGTTTTACTGTGTAGTAATTTCCACAATATTGAATTGGGGCACCGAAATTGCGCATATGGAAACTGTGCATTTAGACATTATTTCGGTTTCAACCGAAACTGTGCATATATGCTTTATTTCGGTTTTCAACCGAAACTGTGCATGGATGCATTACTTCGGGCTTTTCATATGCATTATTTCGGTTTTCAACCGAAACTGTGCGTGTGTGCATACCTTCGTCTTTCACATATGCATTATTTCGGTTTTGAACCGAAATTATGCATGCATGCATTATTTCGGTTTTTGTTATATGCATTATTTCGGTTTTCTAACGGAAGTGTGCATATGGATAATTTCGTTTTTTCTAATATGAATTATTTACTTCTACTTTGTAAGGGTTTTAATCCTTAATCGCGGCCGAAAGCCGCCTACGCAGAGAGAAGTTCTGCGCAAAAATACTTCCGCCCTTCTTTTCCGGCAACACAGAAAGGAGAGTTCTACTTAGTAAGGGTTATAATCCCTAAGCGCGGCCGAAGGCCGCCTACGCAGAAAGAAGTTCTGCTCAAAAATACTTCCGGTCCCCTTTTCCGGCAGCACAGAAAGGAGAATTCTACTTAGTAAGGGTTACCGAAGGCCGCCCACGCAGAGGGAAGTTCTGCGCAAAAATACTTCCGGCCTCCTTTTCCGGCAACACAGAAAGGAGGATTCTACTTAGTAAGGGATATAATCATGGTTGCCACCCGCCAACATTTTTTTCTACCAAAATCTCTTAAGAAAAGTTACCAAAAGTTACCAAATCTTCACTACCAAAATCTTCACAAATGTTTATACTCACAGCCCGTTTCCGTGACTTAATAAATTCAATATATTTATAATTTGTCAATTTTTGATTTTTTATCAAGAACTCCCAGTTCTAGCACAGAAGTTTAAATCTATTTTCTTGATAAATTATCAAGCTTAAAATGCTATTGACAATTATAATAATTTTTCTTATTAGAAAATTTTTTTCTTACAATTAATTGTTGCATGTGCCGTTATTCTGATATTCGTTGTTGGTGTTTCCGACAGAGTAGGAGTATGATGTAATGTGGAACGATTTTCCATCATCCCTTGTCAAATTTGGTTTGGAGACAAACCGGTTTCGACGTTGTGCCAATTTCAGTGTAATTTTTCGTTCGGAATGTGGCGATATTTGCGACTTAGGGAATAATGGCACCAGCACACAAAAAAAAGTTGCGGCTGCTTTTAACCATCCGTTTGACTCGTACGAATTTTCGAGTAAATTGCGAAAATTGCAAATTTTTCGCTTTTCATAATTTGGTGTACGTGTCAAACGGACTTCAGATTTGGATTCAGTGGGTCGAAATACATTTCCGTAGGTGGGTCTAGTAAAAAGCACGCGACATTTTTTGTTTGTGCCGGAATAATCAAAACGTTTTATGGACCTTACCGAGATGTTATGTGAGATGGTAGAATTCGAAAATTTATCGCACAAATTCGTGCAGCCCTTGGTGCTGCCACTGTTATTCAAATATTTCCAGTATTCGAATATGAGATAAATCTAATTTTATCGAACTAATTTTGTAGAAGTGTCAGTAGTGCTGCCACTGAAACTCGAAGGGCATAATTACGCACATGCAAAACAAAATTAATTTCTTTCTAGTAATGCAAATAGATATTTAGTTGCAAAAGTTACCAAATTGAAATAAAAGTTACAAAGTTACGAAACCGTTTAAAAGTTACCACTTTTGTTAGAAAGTTACCAATTGTGGCAACCATGGATATAATCCATAAGCGCGGCCGAAGGCCGCCTACGCAGAAAGAAGTTCGTTTTCATGTATGCACTATTTCGGTTTTTGTCATATGCATTATTTCGGTTTTGAGTCGAAACTGTGCATGTATACATTAATTCGGTGTTTGTCATATGCATTATGTCGGTTTTGAACCGAAACTCTGAATGTATGCATTACTTCGTTTTTCTCAAAAGCGTTCTTTCGATTTTCAAACGAAAGTGTGCATGTATGCATTGTTTCGGTTTTTACATATGCGTTATTTCGGTTTTCAACAGAAACTGTGCATATATGCATTATTTCGGTTTTTTCAAATGCATTATTTCCTATGCACAGTTTCCATATGCACAATTTCAGGGTGCCTATTGACTTATACAAGTCTCAGTTTGCGCAATGATTTTGTGTGGTTTAAGGGCCCTATAAGTTTGTTTTTGTTATACAAATAAGCATACAGGTTCTATGTTTTTGTTAAAGCAAGTAATATATATTTTTTTAATATGTTTTTCAAATAAAGGTTTAAAAAATAACAGTTGTGTTTGCTTTTGATATTTTCTCTGCTTGGCGGCTGATACTTTTTTTCAAGCTCGCGGCAACGCTGATGGTAACCAATAACAAACGAAGCATCAACTTTGTTTCTGATGCACTGATTGCACTATCGATGCGTTTCGATAACTTTTTGGATGTGTTTTGGAACAGCACTTATACATTGCCAATATTTTGTAATTCGGCGTTATGTAAAACTATGTTTACATATCAATATTATCTCAATCAAAGCTCCATTTTTAATCACCCCGTTTACACCGGCAAATCTCAGATTATTAGCCGTCAAATTTGTTGTGCTTGTTATTCTCACATCTCAAGGAAAAGTTATGTTTCTTCTCTGTGCCACCGTGATCACGTTTTTCTGCTATAATAAGCAATATAAATATATTTTAACTTAACATTTTATTAAATATACCTTTACAAACCTCTTTTACTTGCTAGCGTACATTTTTGTTTACTTTTACATTTGGCATTTCTCCTCTCTTTCGCAAAAACAATCGATAAAACTAGGATGGACACCGAAAAGTTATCGGTTAAATCTGAGATTATTTTATAATTACAGATTAACAAGGGACGAATTTTATATGGCTAATCTCTTGTTATAATTACAGATTAGGGTGTTAAGCTCGAAAATGCGGATAATCTACTTATATGTGAACCTTGTATAACGTTATACTTTGTACGTATGCAAAGAAACTGACGTCTTGGAAGTTAGCAAATAGTAATCGAGATAGATATGGACATATACTTAGTAGGACATAAATACTGGTTCAACTCTGAACGCACTCTTTCCAATAAAGTTGAACATACGAGGGCTGCGACATCGACCTCATAAATCGATGATGAAAACAATCGATATTTAAAACATCGATATTTTTTATTAAGATATTAGGTTATTGAATATGTGACATGTTTGAATGTAAATGCTTCAGCATTCACAATTATATGCAAAAAATAGTAGGTTATTTTAAAACGTTAGGAATAAATTTAAAATTTAAAATAAAATCAAAGAGGAGTAGAAAAAGTTTAGACCATTGGTCTACTTTTACATTTTATAGAAGCTAAAACAGATTTGGGGACCAGGAATAATGCGCCAAATAAAATAATTCTGCAAAATTTTTTGAGAAGAGACTTTAATTTTCCGCCGCGAACAACGAAAGCAACGACTGTTGCTTGAGCTAATCTGCTATTTAGCCAGAAAGCCTGGCCACTTGCTCAATTTGGTGAATCCTACTAAAATTATACTACTAACAATAATTAATAATAATATATAATATATATAATATATATGTCTGAACGAATTTGCATGAAATTTGGCACGCAGATAGAGGACAAAACGAAGTATCTCCTGTCATCACACAAACAGTCAGAGCATACGCGTCTTGGCACCCACGTCACTGTTGACAGTTACAAGTTTGAAAAAGTAGACGACTTCGTTTATTTGGGAACCAGCATTAACACCAATAATAATGTCAGCCTTGAAATCCAACGGAGAATCACTCTTGCCAACAAGTGCTACTTTGGGCTGAGTAGGCAATTGAGAAGTAAAGTTTTCTCTCGTCGTACAAAGATCACACTCTATAAGTCACTATGCTGGTGTATGGCGCGGAGGCATGGACAATGAAAGCATCTGATGAGGCGGCTCTTGGAGTTTTCGAGAGAAAGATTCTGCGAAAGATTTACGGACCTTTACGCGTTGGGGATGGCGAATAGCGCAGACGATTTAACGATGAGCTGTATGAGCTTTACAACGATATAGACATAGTGCAGCGAATTAAAATTCAGCGGCTCCGCTGGCTTGGCCATGTCGTTCGAATGGACAGAAACGCTCCTGCTCTGAAAATATTCAACGCGGGCCGCGATGCTGGTAACAGAGGAAGAGGAAGGCCTCCTCTGCGTTGGAAAGACCAGGTGGAAAAGGACTTGGTGAAGCCAAGGCATTTCCAATTGGCGTCAGTTAGCACAGAAGAGAAATGACTGGCGTGCTGTTTTGGACTCGGCAAAAATCGCTTAGGCGGTTACAGCGCCAATTTAGAAGAAGAAGACATTTTATGACTTAGATTGGAAAAAAGGCTACATTTTTAAGAGTTGCCACCTGTATGAAAATGAAATGTTCCGCAGAGATGGTTTAAGACCTCGATTGAACCGGTCTGACTTAACCGGTTTCCCGATCAGAACGAAATTTGGCACACTTACTACGGATTTCACAAGGATGGTCTTAGACTGAAAGTAATTCCGATAACTCAAGGCCACCCAATACAAATTGCAATTTTCATAATACATACATATCTCTGGAAGTATTTGTGAGAGAGAACTGGAACTTGGTATTGAGATATGTATGTATGTGAACTCAAATTCATACTCACAGATAAAAATGAACGTTTTTGGAAGAGGCGTAGCACCTCCCATACTGATTAAAAGTTTCATATTGCATATCTCTTCAAATATTTGGGGTAAAGTACTCAAGCTTGGTATGGAAATACATATGTATGTATGTATGTATGTAGGTAAACTAACCCATACTCCCGGAGCAAAATGAGAGATTTTTCTATGCTGCAGAGGACTGCAACTTGGCCCCAAGATGTGCATACAAAATTAATTCTATACTCATGGAGAAAAATTTGCGGTATTCGAAAGGGGGGGCTGGTACCCCCGTACAAATTTATTATTTTTATGGAGTTGTGAATGAAAAAATTTGTCAATTGCTCATGGAAAAAAATTTGAGCTATCAAAAAAGGAGGCATGTCACCCTCCCATACATACTAAAACTTTCTTAATGTATATTTATTTATTTATTTTTTACGGCTTTTTGCACCTAGATCATAACAATATTTAATTATAAGCTTAACCTAGTATTTATTAGTGTAATACTTAAACCTAATAAGACTATTTGTAAGGGAGGTCATTTATATACATACATTTAAAATTTCATGGGACGAAAGTAAATGGAAACAGGATCTTAGCGAGGATAGAGATAGAACACATTAGTTATATTGGAACAGTCTTATAGTATGCAAATAATTTTCTTTTAAATTCAGTTATGTTTTTACATTGGGTAATACTATTCGGTAATTCATTATAACATTTTAAACCCTTATAATAGAGATTACTCTTATCAGACTCACATTTAAAGAAGGGTAAGTAAAAATAGTTTATTTTACGGGTGTTTTTTTTATGTATATCATTGCCATACTTTATTTTACCTTTTGGATATTGTGGCAGGTTACCATCTGTAATGTTTTTAACGAATTTCATAGTGTAATAGAAGTGTTGTTGCTTAACACTCAACCAATTGAGAGCCGATAACATCTCTGATTGGGATGTCATAACGTTTTCTAAGAATATATCGCATTGCTCGGTTCTGTTGCTTTTGCAATTTATAAATCTGGCTTTCATTAATTATGAATAATATAGTTGGGCAATAATTTAGTAGGGGTGCGTATACCATATACGTTCTCTTTAAGAATCGACGTGATCATTAAAGTTTAACATTTCGTCGATTTTTATATCCAAATATTTAAGGCATTGCACTCTTTCTAATGTTTGCTGGTTTATATTTTAATGGCCTAGCTCATTATTATCTAGGCCTCTTCTAGTATATATCTGTGTTCGTATGGAAAAGTAGCTTATGTCGAAAGGCCGGCTTTAGTATAATGCGGCATTCCCTTTATTTTTTAAACGACAAGGAATTTTTTGATGAGACTTAAAAAGAATATTGACTTGCTAGTATCGGAAATTTTTCTTGCACGTTTATTTGCTAAAAGTTGTTTAACGGCTTAGCCCCGAAAGTCATTCGCAATCGTATGCTGCGAATGCCGATTTATACTAAATCCAGCCTTTCGACATAAGCTACTTTTCCATACGAACACAGATATAACCATGAGTGTAGTTTTGCTGATGTTTAATTTATTTAAGCATAGCCAATTATATAATTCACTTATCATTATTAGAGTATCATCGGCAAAGAGACTAATATCGCTATACTCTATACTTTTTTTTTTTTTTTTTTTTTTTTTTTTTTTTTTT
>NW_016157355.1:35339-53277 GCF_001687245.7 Rhagoletis zephyria | reverse complement strand
TTGGGTCTCCGCTTCAAGCCGCTATCTCCACACGTAGCACAGTCGCTTTTAAGTGTCCCGAAGTTCCCTTCTCTCAAAGGAGCAGGCCATCGCGAGGGTTGACACAAGTCCTTATGGGATATTGTGTTCAGAGCCAAGACAGCGCAAAACCAGGAGTAAATCTCAACTGGACCTGTGCGGCCAACTAAATGGCGACGTGTATTGAACGTACTTGAAGACCTGCCAGGGTTTTAACGAGACGGAGGCGATCGCAGCATTAGCCCACCAGCCATTTCTGTGAGGTGTCACCCTCACATACTAAAGTGGCGGAATACTGCTCTCGCCAGCCCAATATCAGACTAATCGTATACATGCTCCAGTATGCCATGAACAGGATCTAACTGGTCTCAATCCTGGGATGCTTTTTGGGGGGCGGCATCTGTTCGCCCGGACACAGGAGATTCATCAAGCATTTCTGATCTTTTAAATCAGGCCCTCGTCTCCTGCCGCTCTTGGTCTGGGACTGCTTATTGGTTATTCGCAGCTAACCTATCGGAGTAGGCCGTTCACGATCCGCCCTGTGTGACCCCGGTAAGGTCCTGAGCTTAGCCCTTACCATATCGCTATACTTAATGCTATGTGAAATATCATTAATATAAATATTAAATAATATAGGTGCTAACACTGAACCTTGTGCTAGCCCAATCATTACTTTTCTTTCTTCTGATACCGACGACGCAATCGCTGTTCTTCGCATACATATAAAACTTTCAAACCAATTCAGTTTTATACCCTTTATTTCTGTATTGGACAACTTTCTCAATAGTAGCGCTTGATCTACTGTCTTAAAAGCACGTTTCAAATCTAAGAAAAAAGCAATTATGTATTTGTTTTTGCTCAGTTTTTCTTTCCATTGAGCAATTACTAAATTCAGGGCTGTTTCATATGAGTGCTTTTTACGAAAGCCAGACTGTTGTGGTATTAATATGTTATTAGTTTCGAGGTATTGTACTAATTGCTTTTTTACTACACATTCAAGTATTTTTACATCATTTGGTATCGTATTTATTGGTCTCATCTCATCAGCTTTAATGGTATTTGCAACCTGTTCTATTGAAACGACAGTGGATGTTTTCCAAAAATTGGAAAAGCACCATTCTTTAAGCTCTCGTTAACTATCTGCAAGTAGAAGAATCCTAAATATGTTACTGCATCTCTTGTGACTCCTTCAGATAAAAGTTGTCTTCCTCCAATTCTCTTTTTGAAAGAACCAGCAATTTTTATGGCTTCATCAGTTTTAATTTCTTGAAATTTAAAATTGTATGCGAAATTCGGAAGTATAGAAAACTCTTGATCGATAATTTCAATATTTGAACAGATCTCTGGAAGGATAGAAAATCTTTGGAAGTATTTTAAATTTGTTATGGAGATTTATTTTATAAGTGCCGTACTGACAAGAAAAACGTTCATTTAATGGAAAAGGGAGAGCCGGCTTCGGCCATATAATCCAAAACCCTCATGATGAGAAGAGGTATTTTATCAAGACCAGATTACTTAATTTGAGTTGGAAATATTAGAACCCTCCGTGACACCTTTCAGAAGGTAACACGTTCACGCGGCGTATCCCTGGAACCATTTTAACGTAAACTTAGAGGGATTGATATCGTTCGTACGTCTAGCGTGCAGACGAGATTTTACAATTTCATAGTTTTAAACGGCCTAAATACCTTAACTCGCTTAGAAAATATAGAGCTATAACAAAATGGGCATAGAAGTTAAATATAACATCATTAAATTGCTTTTCATCTATATCTATACATTAGCGAGGGCCGAAAATCCGCTTTTTTAGAATTTTGATTGGTAATAGCAAAAATATCTTATTATATTAAACGAGCAATTCTTGTATATATATATACATACACATATCCATAGGGTTCTCGGAAACGGCTCCAACGATTTTGATGAAATTTTATACACTGAAAATATTTTGGATTTTAAGGTTATCTGAATAGGCACTATCACCGAGAATACTCGTATAAGGTTGCCACCTGTTCGAAATTAGTTTCAAATTAATTAAAACACCATAATATGGGTATCAAATGGAAGGTATTTTAAATATCCCTAATTAAACAATATTTTTAACAGTGTTGCCACCTATTTTGAATCGCATACTTATATAATTTTTTTAGGAAAAAAGGTGAAATATTACTTTACTATTTATGGGTACCAAGAGAAGGTTCTTAGACAATGCTTTCCCTATATACATAATGTTATCCCTTAGGATAAAAGTGTAAGGTTGCCACTTATTTTCGATTCTACACAATTTATCTAAAACATCGCAATATGGATATTAAATGAAAGGTATTGTTGCGAACTTTGTCAGAATATATTTCCCATCAGGGTTGCCACGCCTCTATTTAATACAAACTTTTATTTTGTTAATTTCAATCAGCATTTTTTTATGTATACACAGTACATATACGCTCAAGATATGTACCATTCATTCCAGCGTATTTCGGAGTAGGGTTCCAACCTAAACTTTGGATTAATAAATTTACTTAATAGATCGAAATCCATTTTTTCCAATATATTTTTTTAGAGCTATCCAAATCTTGAAAACTTTAAAAAGTATATGCGCTCCAGGCAAAGCTCGGTCAACCTGGTACTGGTTCATTATGCTCTAAAAACGATCTATGTAAAAGATGACAATTTTTGGGTTATATCTTAGGCTCGCCCAAGTCCATCAAATTTCAATGTGCTCAAAAAATAAAAATTAATCAATACATTAATTAATAAATTTTTTACTAAAATTGCAAGTATCTTCGAAAGTATTATTTAGTCCTACATAACTTGGTATATTGACCTTTTTTGTAGAAAATCGAAGTAAGCGAAGGAAAATTTTTTTTAGCACTTGAACTTGGATGGAGTTGGGCGAGCCTAAGATATTGACCAAAATTGTCATCTTTCACACAAATTGTTTTTAGAGCACAATCAACCATATTTTTTCTATTACCAATCGAAATTCTAAAAAAGCGGATTTTTGGCCCGCTGATCGGATCTTAACCAGATTAGTATGGGACACTACCTTTCCGATGCAAAAAGAATTATCGAAATCGGTTGACGTGGTCCAAAGTTATGCGGTAACATACATAAAAAAAAAAAAAAAAAAAAAATATTCCGACGAACTGATAACCTCCTCCTTTTTTGGAAGTCGGTTAAAAATAGTGTGAAACTAATGAGAAAATCGTAAAAGCAGAATATGCGAAAACGGTAACAGTGTACCAATTCAACAAATAAATTTTATTAATTAAAAATGAATATTATTTATGTATTATTCTAAGACAAGGCGCCTATTCCCAGCGAACTACTAATCGTACAGAGACAAGTCGAAGTCCGAGCGCACTTGTGCACAAGGGTATTATAACTTTGTTCACATAACGGTTGTTTGTAACNTCGATTAAGCGGTGACCGTCTGTCCGTCCGTCCGTCCGTCTGTGCACACGATAACTCGAGTAAAAATTGGGATATCTTAACGAAACTTGGTACGTGCACTTCTTTCGGGCGTAGGACGGACGGTAATGGGCTAAATCGGACAATAACCACGCATACCTCCCATATAACGGTAATTTTCAGAAATACGAAAACTGCGATATTTTGTTTATATTTTACTGAAGATTATTCACTCAAAATAGATATTTACAATAAATTTTAGACGAAAAATAAGAATATTATAAATTTTTGGAAAATGGGCGTAGCCACGCCCACTTATGGTTACATGTGTATATCTTGGTAACCGATGTACCAATTTCTTCCAAACATAGCATGGTGGCCTTGGTATAGCATACCAAATGGCCGAAAATTTTAAAAATCGGACAATAACCACGCCCACATCACATATAACGGTAATTTAGAGAAATACGAAATCTTCGATAAATCAGTAAATATTAAAGCTAATTTATTCAAAATTGATGCTTGCAACAATTCTTCACCAAGAAATACGCTTATTATAAAATTTTGGAAAATGGGCGTGGCACCGCCCACTTATGATCACATATATGTATCTCGGTAACCGTTCTACCAATTTGCACCAAACTCGGTATGGTTATTGTGCTTGCTACGTTAAAGCAAAGCGTTGAAAATTATTGAAATCAGATTAAAATTACGGCCGCCTTTCATATAACGGTAAATTTCAGAAATGCTTGAAACTTCAATATTTCGAAATTTAAGGACGCTAATTTACTCAAAATTGACACACCCCAGCTTACCATGTAGCGGTACTTGCGCTGGGTATTTAATGTTCGGCTCCGCCCGAACTTAGACCTTCTTACTTGTTTTATTTTCAATTTTACATCTATGATTTTAAAATTCTGGAAAACTGAAATAAATGTGGGAATATTTCGAATTTCTTTTGCGAGTTAGAGAAGGTCGAGAACTCTCCCCAGACTCAAAAATTAAGATAAGTATAATAAGAGTCTATTTTGCGAGATGTAAGTTTAATCAAAACCAATACAAGGATTGAGCAATTTCGTGTCAAAAAATAAGGACTGTACAATAGTTAACGAGGAAATAGTTAATATGTTGCCCGGATAAGAAAATGTTTACTGTGGCATCGATACTCTCGTTTCTGAATATCCACAGGAGCAAGTAAGATTCGCCACAGAATTTTTAAACTCTCTAACACCTTTTAATTTTTCTTGATTGAGTAGCCATTTGTAATGAAATTTTTCAGCTAGAGAAGTGAAAGGATTGAAAGTCATTATTTATGTGTTAATCTATGAGTACCTTTCTTAAGAGTCAAACTTTCTGAAACGGGCCACTTAAAATTAAGTATAGGAATTTCAAATATGTTTTGGCAGATATTCAAAGGTCTATATGTGAAAATTAATATCTTAAAATATTTTTTGAAAACTTCAATTTTTCAAAAATTTATTCATAAATGGCCCAAAACGCGGACTGTTACATTACATTTTGGCTCACACTGGTTTTTAAATACCGCTGAAACTCGCGAGAATACAATTTTCGGATAATTTTTCTTTTTGCATCTGAAAGCATAAGTATGTGGCATTATTTAATACAATACAAAGATATATTATAACTCCTGTGGTTTAGGAGTTATGAATGTTTCAACAGTGGACGGTTGCATTACAATTTTTGGAAGTACTTTTTAAAGTTGCTTTATATTATTGAAAAAGTCTGCTCTCCTAATATAATGTTTTCAAAAATTGGTACACAGTTTCCTAGCTTCAGGATGGAATTCAAGAACTACGTATTAATTGAACTCATAAAATTAATTTTGAGGTCAATAATTGTAAAAAATAGTCGGACTGGTACGTTACAGAAAAAGACTGTTACGTTACCTGTGCGATATACGTTTAGCGATAGGATTATACTTAGGCATTTAAATCGCTTTTAGTGTGTTTTATGCAATAAGTAGCATAAATTCAGGAGTCTTGCGATGTGACAAGTAATTCAAAGAAATTAAGAACATGATAATTANGACAGACGGACAGACGGACATGGCTAAATCAACTCAGCTCGACGTTCTGATCATATAAGTATACATTTTCATGGGTCTATCTCTTTTTGTTCTGGTACTTACAAACATCGAGTTATAATACCATTTCATGCTCATGAAAGGTATAAAAAATACTGCCGACTTGATTTTCATATAGAAAACTAATCGCTGATTTTTTTGTCGAATACTTTATTTTTTAAAAACTTTAAAATAATACAAGGCAAGCGAAGAGAGGCAAGTATAATGCAAAAAGTGGTGGACCTTAAATATAAACTACCCTTTAGTTTCATGTTGTGCTTTTTTAATTTTCGTTTATTTAAAGGTGTCTCAAGAATAAGTCAATTTTCATGTTTAAGAGAAGGAGATTCGCGTTAAGATTGATGTTGTCCGATACGTTAGAATATGTATGACCCAGATATAATCCAAAATCTGCGAAACCTGAGAAAAAAAATTTTCCCCTTGGTTTCGTTTTCGTCGATTTGGGCCAAATGAATTTTTGACCTTCTTTCCATAAATTTTAAATATTAACTGCTATATTTCCGTAAATATCAATGAAAAATAACCAAATTTTACTGCTGTATTTAGAAGAAGTAGCAGAATCGAAAAATATTCATATTGGATTTTTTTTTTAATATTATTAAGTAATGATAAATCTCCCAATAAACAAATGACAATTTAACTGACTTCTCCTTGTGTTAAACAAAAAAAATTAACGATCTTATTCTATAAAGTATACACTAACCATTCGTGCGAAAAATATTTTACTGCACTCTATCCCATAAAAAAGCACGAATGCTTAAACATACGCGAAACCACTACCGACGTTGGAAAGCAGCGTCGATAAACCTGGGCCCGTTCGTCGTTGCATGCTTATCTTTTTATCAACACAAGTATCTTATGAATGATTGGTACTTTATGAATGGAACATTTTTTAATTAAGTACGTTTCCTAATTTGGTTATTTAATTACAACGTTGATTTTTTGTTAATATTTTTACAATTACATATTCTGAGTGGCTTGAAAAAATCTTACATTCTAAGCAATTTGAAGCAGAGGGTTTTTAGCAATGGGACTGGCGTGTTCCGTTGATGGTTTTGGTTGTAGGAAAACGTTTCTCCAACACCTCAAGTTTTTTATATTCAGCTAATATACAGAAATTTAAGTCAGTGGAACAATTTTTGTGTTGAAAGAATAGTTTTGTCCTGTAGACTAGCGCAGTACGCATTTTTTTAACGCAGCCACCAATGCCATCGCAAGCTCCTTTTCCGCGGGCAGTGACACTGATATACGCGATTCTCATTTGTTTAACGGACGCGTCGTCTGTACTATAGGTATACAATATCAGAAATGCAGTAATGAATCAAATTCACTTGACAGTAAAAAAAAGTGAAATCAATGCTTGCTCGCCATCAAAACAAACACTGTAGTATCGCTGCTAACTATAACTCCTGCAATGACAGTATTTGTTTGCTTACTGCAAATACTGATTTCCACTAAAGAGAGCAAAGTAACGGGGCAGTACAGCGAGTGCAGTAAAACAGTTGGGTGTGAAGTGAACGGCAGCAGTGTGTTCCATGTTAGTCATTTTGTGTTAGTACGCCGTGATACTAGTATCAACTATTATTTTATAAACAGCATTTCAAATCATTTATGCACACCTCTAGTCTGTACTCAAGATTCTCAGAATTTAGAAGCCTCATGATTTCGAAAATAAATTTAGGCTTTGAGATTTCAATAATTATTAATATAAAGAATTAATCGTAAGAATTATTAACATATGTAATAATAATATACCTATATGCTTTTTAAAACGTAAGTATGCAACGACGAACGGGCCCAGGCTTATCGGCGCTGCGTTCCAACGTCGGTAGAGGTTTCGCGTATCCACGTAATGTGTAAACATTCGTACTTTTTTATGGGATAGAGTGCACAAAAATATTTTTGCACGAATTGTTTCTGTATGCTTTATAGAATAAGTTCGTGAAATTTTTTTGGTTTAACACAAGGAGAAGTCACTTAAATTGTCAATTGTTTATTGGGAAATTTATTATTATTTAATAATATTAAAAAATGAAATTTTTCGAATATGAATATTTTTTTCGTTTCTGCTACTTTTTCTGAATACACCGTTAAAATTTGGTTATTTTTCATTGAATATTTACGGAAATATAATATATAAAATTAATGAAAAGGTAAAAAATTTATTTATGAATAAATTTGTGAAAAATTGAGATTTAAAAAAATATTTGAAGATATTAATTTTCACATATAGGTATTTGAATATCTGCCAAAACATATTTGAAATTCTACTACTTAATTTTTAGTGGCCAGTTTCAGAAAGTTTGACTCTTAACTGAGGTGACTAACCTTTTGAAATTTTTCGAAACAGTTAAAGAAAATTCAACTTAAAAGGTAGTACCAAGGCATATCAAACTGGTATTAGAGCAAAAAGAACAGTAATGTGTATTTCGTATTTTTTCTTGTCTTACCTAAAGTGCGACTTTCCTTTTTAGTAAATTTTGATTGGTTTTCGAAGCATTGACCCATCATATGCAAGGCCCAGTAATCAGCGTTTGTGCGGAGGAGTTAGGTGAACGTTCCAAACGTTGCTTTTAAGTTGCTTGTTTTGAATGGGAAAAGGTTTCACATGTAAAAAGATTTTGACAATTTATTTTTTTTTTACGAGGAGAAATTAAAAATATTTGACATTTTAGAGACCGAATAATTTGAAAAAAGGAACATCAAATCAGCTGCTCTACTGTGCCTTGGGTTAGTACCAAACATTGTTACTAAGTACAATGGCTCAAAAAGAAGTACTGTACTTGCGAAAGAAGTACGGTTGGTCACATTAAGTGTTAAGGTAAGTCGAGATTCTTTGTACGCGGTAATCTCAAAAACTACTGAACGTATTTTGACGAGATTTTTTCTAATATACTCTGTGACCTTTTTTACTTAAAAAACTATAAGATCCGCCCCGTTCGTTGGATTACAAAAGATGAGGTGTCAAATGAATGGGATTAGCCTCTAGAAAAGCACCAATGTTTTTTTTTGAATAGGGTTTCCACCTTAAAATTACTATATTCAATCATAATAAGCGTAGGCATCGGTTCTGCGCCGCCACTATCAAACGAAAAGACTTACCTCTACATGTGCAATAATGTATTATTTTTCTGAGTAGGGTTGCCACATATTAAAAAGTTAAAAGATTTTCGCCGTTCGTTGGATTACAAAATGAGATACCAAATGAAAGGGTCTGGCCTTCGCATGTATAAAAGCTTAAATTTTTTTAATAGGGTTGCCACCTATTTAAAAAATACTATCTTCTATACATAGTATAAAGGAAAGTCGAGACATTTTGACCACGCTAATCTCAAAAACTACTGAACCGATTTATACGAGATTTTTTAAGTATAATTTGTATCGGTAGGAATATTATCTTTAGAATTTTAAATTCCTATAGGGTTGCTACCTGTCTAAAAAAATATTAGATCCTCATTGTTCGTTAGATTACAAGCAATGAGGTGTCAAATAAAGGGGGTCGGCTTTTAGATGTTCAATAATGTTTTACTTTTTGAGTAGGGTTGCCACTTTTTAAAAATTATAAGATCTTTACCGTTTGTTGGACTAAAAACTGAGTGAAAGGATATGGTGATGATGGGCGTCGCTATATCTCAGACGTTTATGACTCGATTGATTTGAAATTTGTGCACAATAAACTAGATTCTATTCTGAAGAAGACGAGTCTAACTGCACTTCTTAATACTTATCTAAAACGATATGGCGGATATTTTAACATTTTTATAAAAATTAAGGTGGTGGTTTTTACAAATGCAAAAGTTGTGTATAAAGTTTAAAATTTTTGTTTTGTTTTATTGCAGCATTAAGTATAATTTGTATCGGTAGGAATATTTTCTTTAGAATTTTAAATTCCTATAGGGTTGCTACCTGTCTAAAAAATTATTAGGTCCTCATTGTTCGTTAGATTACAAGCAATGAGGTGTCAAATAAAGGGGGTCGGCTTTTAGATATTCAATAATGTTTTACTTTTTGAGTAGGGTTGCCACTTTTTAAAAATTATAAGATCTTTACCGTTTGTTGGACTAAAAACTGAGTGAAAGGATATGGTGATGATGTGCGTCGCTATATCTCAGACGTTTATGACTCGATTGATTTGAAATTTGTGCACAATAAACTAGATTCTATTCTGAAGAAGACGAGTCTAACTGCACTTCTTAATACTTATCTAAAACGATATGGCGGATATTTTAACATTTTTATAAAAATTAAGGTGGTGGTTTTTACAAATGCAAAAGTTGTGTATAAAGTTTAAAATTTTTGTTTTGTTTTATTGCAGCATTAAAGACAAATATATACGGATATTTTTGGGAAGGTTTAAGGTTTAGACAACAAGTAGTTTTAAAGTTATAACAGTATTATTGTGACACCCTCAAGTGGGCACTCGCGTCTATATGACAAATATTTTTACATAGCACTTGTACAAGTAATTTTGGAAGTAATGTTAAGTGAAATGTTGAAATTCATAAATTTATCAGTGTAATATAACTTATTAAAGCTCTACATACCTACATATGTATGCATACATATAATTACACACATAGTCAAAATTGTTACAGTATATTTTGCTTAGCTGCCCATCTTTCTTTGCACGAAAAACTTGTGCACTTTACCGAAAAAAGCACTTAAGCGAATTTTCTTTACTACTTCAATGGGGAAGGTATCCGAATCCCTATGAAACCAAATAATGGAGGAGCACTTACCACGTACAAATTACTGCAAGCGAAATTTTTACCGCATGGTATCTAATTATCTATATAACTACATTAATTGATAGCCATTTTCGTTGTTTTGGGAGATGAGAAAAATAAATAAAAGCTTGTAAAATTAGGTAATTGTAGGGGCAGTGCAGGTAAACTTAATACTTTCTTTGATAATTGATAATAGTTGCACAATTTTTAAGGCAGGTATCGTCAATGTGCAGGTATGCTGAATGCAACTATCGGAGGAGTTTCCTTATAAAGGTTAAAAATAATTCCGCTAATGCGCATTTTAGGGTATATATCCTAAATGTGCACTTAAGCATAAAGGGAGCAAAGCAAAATATACTATATTCGTACAGTGATTGTTTCACAATATTCGCAATGTTTTTAATTTTTCGTTAATTTTTCACGAAAATACTGTTCATTTTTTAACAAAAACCATATAAATGAAATTTTCAAACTTTTAAACTTAAACTTAAAAAAATTATACAAATTTTCATCAAAATTTTTAATGACAGTTTTTAGATAAAATTTAGTAGGTATGCAGAGTTGTAGCTCATTCAATCTCAGCCAATAAATCGCAGCTTCAAGTCGCTTTAAATTACCTTTGATTTCTTAGAATTTTTTTTCAAGGGTGTTACATATTTTATTCCATGAGCAAAATGTAGGTTTGCATGCAAGAAAACGTTCAACACCATTGAGAAAAAAAATCCCAAAAGTCATCGCAATTTTTCTCTAAAAATTGTGAGTCAAAATTTTGAAATATAGATGAAAATTTGTAGAATTTTTTAAGTTTTGCAAAAAGTTTTAAAATTTAATTCGTATAGTTTTTGTTAAAATATGAACTATATTTTCGTGTAAAATTACCGAATAATCATTATTAAAAACATTGCGAATATTGCATGTATGTATGTAAGTATGTCTATTAAGTTTATTAATAAGTTATATAACACTGATAAATTTATAAATTTCAACATTTCAATTAATATTACTTCCAAAATTACTTGTCAAGAGCTATGTAAAAATATTTGTCATATAGAGGCGACTGCCCACTAGATGGTGTCACTATAATATTGTTATAACTTTAGAACTTCTTGTTGTCTAAACCTTAAAATTTCCGAAAAATTTACGTATATATTTGTCTATAATGCTGCATTAAAGCAAAACCAAAATTTTAAACTTCATAACACAGCTTTTGCATTTGTAAAAACCATATTTTTAATGTTTTAAAAAAGTTAAAATATCCGCCATTTTGTTTTTAGTAACTACTAAGAAGTGTAGTTAGGCTCATCTTCTTTAGAATAGTATCTAGATTATTGTGTACAAATGTCAAATCAATCGATACATAAAATTCTGAGATATAGCGAGTTTAAGTAAAAAATTCGCAAAAATTGGCCGCTGTGAAAAATTTTGTGGCTTTTTCGACATGAAGGCGTGAAAGCAAAAAATCGGCCTGGGACCTTATGCGCAGAGAGAGGCAATTTTTATTTCGCGCATTGCGCGACCTTCTATGTATAGATCTTGGTTAGTATTTGTATAAAAACGTGGGGTGAAACCCGCGGGTATAAGCTAGTACCTACAGTATCGGTCATATCTATAGCACGCCATTTCAAAGTGATATTGTGTGCCACTTATGTTTGTTTATTTATTTTTAAGAATTTTCAATTAAAATACAGTTCTTTCTCTAACAAACCCCATATAAACCCAAGTTTAACAATTTGTAGAAAACTTCAAAAAAGTGCAACAAATTTTCACCTAAGTTTCAAACTTTTTTTTCGGAAGTGTTAGAATTTTTTCGAGTACACAGTTTTTTAGACACTGCAATTTTAGTCTAATAACGTGCAAATTTCAAGTGGCTACGAATTACCGTTAATTTTTTAGAATTTTTTTTGTCGCGTTGGCTTCCATATAATGAATAAACTCAATTTATTTGTATATGGATGAAAACCGCAACACCTTTGGCGAAAAAAATTCTAAAAAATCAACGGTAACTTTCAGTCACTTGAAACTTGCACATTATCAGACTAAAATTGATTGGGCTATAAAAGTGTGTATTCAAAAAAATTCAAACACTTCCGAGAAAAAAGTTTGAAATATAGGTGAAAGTTTGTTGCACTTTTTTGAAGTTTTCTATAAATTGTTAAACTTGGGTTTAAATGGGGTTTGTTAGAGAACGAACTGTATTTTAATTGAAAATTCTCAAAAATAAACAAATAAACATAAGTTGCACACAATATCACTTCGAAATGGCGAGCTATAGATATGACCGATACTGTATAATAAAGCAAATACCCTGTTCAGTAAGAAGAAAACATAAATCAAGTCTGCAACACGATGAGGAAAGACGTCATGTGTGGCAAAGCTTTTACAAAGGTACATTTATTCAATAATAAACACTAGGTTTCCCGTTATTTACCAAGTTAGTTTTTTTCTTAGCCCGCCCCTAGATTTTTAGACTCTGTTCGAAAACCATAAATGAAACCAAAAAAAAACTTTTTAAAATTAGGTATAAACCATGCCAATTTTCCGTTACATTTGCTTTGCAAATTACATGGGATTTTTTACTTTCTGCATTTAATGTTTTTTCTTATGAACCAATAAAAGAACGGTTGCCAGACGTTCTGATTTTATCAGTACAGTACTGATTTTTCAACTCTTGTACTGATTTTTTCATTTCTTCAATCAGTACGCTAATGTCCTGATTTTTCAAAATTTGTACTGATTTGTACTGAATTTTCAATTCAAACAAAATACAAAATGATCTCAGTGGTTAACGCTTCTGACTTTGCACACCTAAGACGCGGGTTCGATCCCTGCTGAAGTCTAGAAAAAAGGAGTCTGATGAGGAGATGTGGTGATCTCCGAAATAGCTGCTATTACTTCTACCGCTTCGACTTTGTTGCTTTTTTCATTTTTCCTAATAAAATAATCGTGGTAGAAAGCTCAATAACAATATTAAAATAAATGTTAATAAGCCACAATAACATTGACAAATACATAGTTTAGGAAGAGCCTGCCTGAAACTATACAATAAAGCAAATGGATGTATAGAACTGACAACCAGTGTTGCCGTTTTAGCCCTTTGGTGGCTAGATTTAGCTACCACATACTTTTTTTGGCCACATAAATTTAAAATTGCCCCTAGCCCTGTTTTTAGCCCTTTTTAGAATTTATTCATACTTGGCATGAAAAAGTTGTATATGCTTAATTTGTTTTTTGTTTTGCATTTATGTAAGAGATGAATTTTTAAACTAAGAAAGACTAGATATATACATATATGTATGTATTATATGCTCCTCACGCATTTATCCATACATACTGTGAAAGTGTTGGGGCTGTTAACTTATCTGTTAACGATTTAACTATAGTTTAAAATAGATAAGTTCATGGCCGTTAATATGCTNTTTTTGTTTTGCATTTATGTAAGAGATGAATTTTTAAACTAAGAAAGACTAGATATATACATATATGTATGTATTATATGCTCCTCACGCATTTATCCATACATACTGTGAAAGTGTTGGGGCTGTTAACTTATCTGTTAACGATTTAACTATAGTTTAAAATAGATAAGTTCATGGCCGTTAATATGCTAAATTTGTTAAACGACCCATCAAGTCGATTGACCGTGTACGTTCTTGTGGTGTGATTGTACCAGCATACTGGTGTCGTGAGTGGTGAAATTAGCTCAATTTTCTAAGTAAAAAGTATTTTAGCGGAAATTTCTTGCACTATATGAGGCAAAGCCGTGTTTGTGGAAGATTACGTTTACGATATTGCAGTTGTGATTTACAAAAAAAAACAATGCTTAACAAAATGCTAGAAAAATTATGAAATTTCGGCTCTAATCATTTCGATCTCTCCTCGACCTCATTTTTAAAGAAATAAATATTGTACCAGCATGCTGGTAAGTTATGTATATGCTTCGAGCCTGATGGTAGAATCACTTGATGGAACCAGCAAGCTGGTGTCGTCTATTTCCCCTTTTATACAAAAAGGTTTTTGGTTGGATAAAATATTAGCTTTTTTTCCAGAGTTCATTGCTTTTATATACCATTACTTATTGAAGATGTTTACGTGTATACTTATATATGTATATGTAAGTAAAAAATTGTAGCTACCATTTTTAGCTCTTTTTTAGCCCTTTTTTTTAAAGGTATTTGGCTACCACTAAAAATTATGTGCGGAACACTGCTGACTACAACAACCACGCTGTCAAGTTTAAATAACGGAAAATCAGCTGCACTTGATAGCAGTAGGTTGAATTAGGAAAAATGAATGAGCAACACGAGTTTACGGGGTGTGAATAGCTCAGAGGTTAACGCTTCTGAATTTGCACATCGATGACGCGGGTTCGCTCCCTGCTGAAGTCTAGAAAAGAGAAGTCGGATGAGGAGATGTGGTGATCTACCGCTAGACTTTGTTGCTTTTTCCATTTTTCCTAATAAAATAATCGTGGCTAAGTAACAATATTAAAAATGAAATACTTTAGGATTTTCTTAAGGACGTTGGATAACGTTGGAACTTTCTTAAACTGTAATAATTTAATTATAGTTGACATGTTTCAGATAATGTTTGATATACCTAAGAAATAAATACAACAAAAATATCAATCGTATTATGGGCATATCGCCGAGGCGTTATGTACCAGTTGCGTTAATATGATGGAGCTTAAATGATTTAAAAAGAAGGCTGACGTTTTTTTGTCGAATGTTGTTAATTATCTCGAAAATAACTTTAAGTTTAATAAAAACTAATTTGAATATTCGATTGCTTTTGCCTATAACTTACAACTCTTTTTTTTCTCAATTTACTGACATTGTAAAAGAGTTTTGCGTAGTTGAAAAAATTATTAAAGCCAGGAGGAAATATAGATGAAGTCCTTAAAAAGTGGCACTTTTTCACAGTTTAAAAAAATATATAATTTTGTTTTCTTTTCAATACCACACTCAAACGAAGCAACTGAGAGGATCTTAAGTATGTATAGTTTGCTTCCTTGCACAAAGAGATAAGTCGGCCTCTAATTAAAATTTTTTTAAAGTGACCTTCAAATTAAAAGTAATTTTAAAATTAAATGTATAGAATTCTTTGACTATTTAAACCAAGGAATGAAACCGATTCCAAATAACGTTCCGGTTTGGGTTTCGGTTTTGCCAAGTGTTTCGGTTTCGGTTTTGGTTTCGTTCTTCAAAATTTATTTCGGTTTTGGTTTCGGTTTCGTTCCGGTTTCGGTTTTTCACAGAAATTTTGTTGATATTATTTAAATCACAATGTCTTAAACGTTGAGGAAAGAAAATTGAAAATTACAGTTCACTGATAATATCAACACTAGGTTCTTTCCCTAACAATCCGGACCGGATTTGGTAATTAGAGAATAAGAGAAACATTTTCTTTCAAAAATGGAACAAAGTTCAGAAGTACGGAAACGCAAAAACCCACATTTCGTGCCCACAAGTCGAGAAACAGCTGATTCACGTTGTTCTTGTTTTTGTCACTTATACCATGTTCTGACCGACATCGGACACATGTTTTCGTTGCTAAAACTGGTTTTCGACCTAAAACTTGTGTTTTCGTCCATATAAAATCTGTTAAACGAAAACCAGTTTTCGCTGAAAACTACTTGAAAACTCACTTTCCACTCATTCCAATCGGTGTCTTCACTAGTTTTTTTCGATTATTTATCGAAGTGGAAGTCATATTTTATCATCTTTAATACGCCATTTCGGATTTATTGTTAATTGCCTGGCCAAAGCAAAATAAGAATGAAAGTTAAAGGTTGTAAATGAAAAGAAAATGAAGGGAAAATGTTTTGGTTGTCGGTCAGAACATCGTATTAAATGCAAACACTTGGAAACTGAATTTTGGTTTCACAAATTTGATTTTAAGTACATAGATTGAAAATACATCAACAGGCCATTCACTTTTCCTTAAAAGCACCAAGTAAATGCAGGCAACATGTAAACACAATACAGCTGATATGCACTTTGACACTTTATCCATTTTTAGTCGAAGAAAATTTCGGGCTGTTTCGGGCAGGAAGAAGAATACACTTACGATCGAATACGCTCGAATTTTCGCTCTCTATTACCCATTTTGTTGAGTACAGGCATGATTTCTGGGCTATTTTGGGCACACGCGGGATCTCGCATTGCGTACGGGAAAGAAACTACTTAAATATAATTAATCGATTATCGATTCACAACAACAAAGTCATCAGCAGATTTTTGCGAAAAGTTACCTTGCCATACTTATTTACTACTTAACAAGAATTTTAGCAAAATGTTGCTGATTTTGGTTAAATAAATCATTTATTTCAAAGAACTTTGTAGTTATAATTTTTGTAAATTTCTGGAAACCGATTGAAACCTGTGATTGAAATGGTTTCGGTATCGTTCCTTTTCAGGCCAAGATAACGGTTACGGTTTCGGTTTCGGTTTTGAAAAACGAAACGGTTTTAAACGGTTACGGTTTCGGTTTGGGTTTCGGTTTCATTCCTTGATTTAAACACTAAAGATGGATATGATCTCATTATTGCTATTCAAATATATCATAAATATAAAATTAGTTATTGGCTTCTGTGTACAATGATGTGTACACTCATGTTAAAATGAATAACACTTCTATTTTTTATGAACTATATTTTATTAGTAGACCAAAATATTGTTAAAAGCAAGTACTCTGGCGTTTAAAGTATTATTTGTTACTCACATTCATAATTTTGCTTTGAATAGAAATGTACTGAAAAGTACTGATTTTTTCTAGCATGAAAATGTCTAACGTACTGATTTCGCGCATAAAAAAATCTGGCAACCCTAAATCAAAGTATAGCATGGAATGTAAATAAGGGAAGTAATTTTATCGAAAAATTATCCGGCCCAAAGGATCATATTAAAATCCAGATGCGGCGCAGAGATTGCGATACGACACACCAGAGACATGATAAGCTATTTCAATGAAACTTATGATTATTTTTTTCGATTTTGATATAAACTGAGTATAATGTAGAAATACCCCTAAGAATTGGAAAATAGCGAGGAATGTAAAAAAAAAAATTGCAAAAGTTATACAACATTCAAAATATAGGTGTCTCGGCGAAAGCCATTGTTTATCACATTATAGCTCGATAAAAGTTGGTTGTATCAAAAAAATCAATCAGCACTTTTTTATTGACAAAGGGTCAGAGATTTATAAAAATGTTTTTATTTTTTTTAAGTCCACTTTTCCATAGTTGCTAAAAAAAATGTTTGCAGGTTTTTAAAAATCTCAAAAAAATATATGTACATATATCCATATATGTAATACTCCTATAAGAGCTAGTACCGTCTGAAAACATTATAGTACAGATATATCAATAAACACGTACGAAATAAAATGAATACATACGTTTATAAATAAACATTAAACTCCTGCGCAATTCCATTTAAACGGCGTAACAAGACATCCGAACGCTGCGCAAATACTTTCCCGCCTTTACTCTCATCGTTCGGGTCAAGTGTGAGTAAGCATAAACCAGTTTCTGCAAGCGTACGTAAACTACCGATCAATAGCAAGACGCGTAGAGTATTTACTTTGCCTTCCGCAACTACTGCGAGTAAAAGGTATTTGACAGTAGAGTACTCTACTGGTAGTACTTGAGTATTTTCGAAGAAAACATACATTTGTGGCA
>NW_016157355.1:25883-35322 GCF_001687245.7 Rhagoletis zephyria | reverse complement strand
TACAGATGCGTGCAACTAATTAGCAACGAAATTCAAAACGATATTGCTTGCAAATTATGTTTATTTATTTATTTTTTAATAATTTTCATTTAAAATATAGTAATTCAATATATATCAGAAACCACAATAACAAAAGTTGCAAAGCTTGCACAAATTGAAAAAAAATTAATCAAACTTCAAAAAATTGTCATCAAAATTTTTTTTACATGGAAAAAAATCCGCAACACCCTCGACAAAAAAAATTCTAAAAAATCAACGGTAATTTTTAGCGACTTGAAACTTCCACTTTATTCTACTAAAATGAATGGGCTACCAAACTGCATACCCCAACATTTTCTATATATTCTAATTAAAAATTTTGAAATTTTGATGACGATTTTTTTAAGTTTGATTAATTTTTTTGCAATTTGTGCAAGCTTTGCAACTTTTGTTATTGTGGTTTCTGATATAGATTGAATTATATTTTAAATGAAAATTATTAAAAATAAATAAATAAACATAATTTGCAAGCAATATCGTTTTGAATTTCGTTGCTAATTAGTTGCACGCATCTGTATGTATGTATGTGCATGGATACGTATGTGTATAGATATATAAGTGCATAGATACGTACATATGTGCATAGATACGTATGTGCATACCTTGCAAAAATCGTTGGACCATGTAGTCTATTTGTGGTATATTGGAGTACTTACAAAAGTGTTCCTCTGTCATGCTGTAGCGGACCAACTCGTGTCTCTGCACCAGCTCTGCACCGATCACTGCTCGTGTTTTAACGAAATGTGATTGAAGTTGAGCATTTGAAAGCACATTTGCATGTCTGGCTGTAGCCGAACGTGTAGAGATGCTCGCTGTTAGTTCTTAGCGCCCAGCATGTTCGGGTTCGAATGTCGTCAGAGGCAACATGCAATTTTTATACCCGAGCGCACTTGTGCACAAGGGTATTATAACTTTGTTCACATAACGGTTGTTTGTAACAGGCAAAACGAATCGAGATAGATATAGACAAATGTATACATAAATGATCAGGATAAAAAGAGAAATCGATTAAGCGGTGACTGTCTGTCCGTCCGTCCGTCCGTCCGTCTGTCCGTCCGTCTGTGCACACGATAACTCGACTAAAAATTAAGATATCGTAACGAAACTTGGTACGTGTACTTCTTTCGGGCGTAGGACGGATGGTATTGAAAATGGGCAAAATCGGACAATAACCACGCCTACCTCCCATATAACGGTAATTTTCAGAAATACGAAAACTGCGATATTTTAGTAAATACTGAAGATAATTCACTCAAAATTGATAATTACAATAAGTTTTAGACGAAAAATAAGAATATTATAAATTTTTGAAAAATGGGCGTAGCTAAGCCCACTTATGGTTACATGTGTATATCTTGGCAACCGCTGCACCGATTTCTGCCAAACTTGGCACAGTTGTTGGCTTTGGTACATCATACCAACTGGCCGAAAATTTTTAAAATCGGACAATAACCACGCCCACATTCCATATAACGGTAATTTAGAGAAATACGAAATCTTCTATAAAGCAGTAAATATTAAAGCTAATTTATTCTAAATTGATGCTTGCAACAATTCTTTACCAAGAAATACGTTTATGATAAAATTTTGGAAAATGGGCGTGGCACCGCCCACTTATGATCACATATATGTATCTCGGTAACCGTTCAACCAATTTGTACCAAACTCTGTATGGTTATTGTGCTTGCCACACAAAAGCAAAGCGTTCAAAATTATTGAAATCGGACTAAAATTACCGCTTTTCATATAACGGTAAATTTTAGAAATGCTTGAAACTTCAATATTTCGAAATTTAAGGACGCTGGTTTACTCAAAATTGATAAACCCCGGATTACGATGTAGCGGTAGCTTTCGGGAAGGTGGAAAACATATATTTAATATTTGCGCCGGGTATTTAATGTTCGGCTCCGCCCGAACTTAAACTTTCTTACTTGTTAACTTTTGTTTTTGGTTTTTATTAATTTCAAAAAAAGCATCTGTGAAGTGAAGAACAAAAGCGTGTACAAATGAAAAAATATAACAACAATGTCATTGGAGTATGTTGGAGTAGTTTTGTGCTACTCTCATGTAATGCAGAGATGGAGTATATGGTCCTGCCCTAGGACATCGCAATGTTAATTGGACCATATTTTTTATATGAATTGTGGTTAATTTTGGAGTACCTCTTGGTCCTTCGGGAGTACTCTTTACATGCATGCATGGAGTAGTCGCGATTTTTGCAGGGTAGATACATATATAAGTGTCCGCATATATTTTTTCTCGTCACTTGCTCTGTCGCTTTACTGCAGCAAAACCAAGTTGTGGGGAACACCCTGACGATATGCGTACAATTGAAACCATGGGTTTGAAGATAGCGCAAATTGATGTGAAAATTTCAATTTCATATTAAATATATTTATGTATGCATGTAAATATGTACATATGTAAAAATGTAGTTTCGATTTAAAAAAATCGGATAAAGTTTTTCTTTCGCCATTCATACACCTCTAATTTTAGTATTTATTAAGAAAAACTCAATGAAATTCAAAAACTATCTCTTGCATTTGGTTTTACTCAATACCGATTTGAGCTGTCGCACAGTGTTATAAAAAAAAAGCTATCAATGGGTAGGTTCAGAAGGCGCAGCAGTTGAGCGCAACCGTTGCTAAAAAAAAATTAGTGATCATTATGCGTCTTCTGAATGACTTCATACATTAGCTGTCAAATTCAACTCTCAAAGGTACACACCAACATGTTGTCTCAAATGATCAGAAAAATATTACGATCATCTTACACGCAACTATTCAGTTGATCAGAAGTACGCAACAACGCGTTCAGAAGGTGCAATCGCACCAGTTACTGAGCTGTTGCGCCTTCTGAACGTGCCCAATGAAAATCCGTTTCTCTTGAAATCAAGTTATATGGCTGCGTATGTATGTACATATGTACACATTTCGAAATTTTTTTTATTAGTAAAGACTCTCAAGAAAAACTCAAAATTCATATAAAATTACGCAAAATAAATGGAAAATAAATTTGTTTCTATAAAAAATTTCTTAAATCAGTATGCAGCTCTTAAGAAAAAAATGCTCGTACATCTCGTCGCTACCATGTCCAACTATCGAATGTGAAAGTCGGCACTTTTCAAATTTGCCACTAATAATTTTATTTCTTGTTGTTTTTGACAACTTATTTGTTCGTTAATGACTGCAAAGAGTTTTATAGAAAATTGGAAACGAGAAATAATACTTTCATAAAAATATAAGTACATAAAGAATGTACACGAAAAAAACTGGTCGCACATAACCAAGCATAGCTCGGTTAATCATAACATTAAAATAAAAATCAGTAGACACTTAAAAAGCTGGAAGCATTTTCCACCTTACTGCATCATTTCTTTTTAGTAACAAAAATCAGTGTAGAAACGATGACCAAGAAAGAAATCGATCGCGAGTTAATATAGCGCAAAAAGCTGGAAAATCCCAGCATGTTCCATAACGATATCGCAAAAAAGCTACAATTTCCAAAGTCTACCGTTACTTATGTGCTTAAAAAATGCAATGAATGTTTATCTTTAAAAAGGAACCCTGGTAGTGGCAGAAAAAAAGGATTTGCTTGCGAAATTAAGGCAAAGGAAGTGTTATCTGCTTTTAAGAAAAATCCTGGACTTTCGGTAAGAGATGTCGGCAAAAAATTAAACATGTCGTCTTCGTATATACAAAAAGTATGCAAAACAGCAGGACTACGTTCTTACAAAGTGAATGCAGCACCTAATCGCAACGGTAAGCAAAATTTGTTGGCGAAACAACGTGCTCGGAAATTGTACGACAGTCTCATACAAAAATTTGGCTGTATTGTTATGGATGACGAATCGTACGTTAAAGCCGATTTTAAACAAATCCGGGGCCGCGAATTTCACACTGAAAATAAAAGAGGCAATGTTGCAGATAAATATAAAAACAAAAAGTTTGACAAATTTCCCAAAAAGTTTCTCATTTGGCAGGCAATTTGCCAATGCGGCTTCAAAAGTGATCCTTTTGTAAGCACTGGTACAATTAACCAAGAAATTTATGTTAAGGAGTGTTGCAAAAGCGACTTTTACCTCTTATACGGCTTCATAAAGATCCAGTGCTTTTTTGGCCTGATCTCGCGATATGTCATTACGGAAAAATGGCTTTAGGATGGTAACATAGAAACAAAGTGTATTTTGTAGCAAAAGAGGTGAATCCACCTAATTGTCCAGAGCATCGGCCGATCGAAACCTACTGGGCCGTTATGAAATCCAAACTTCTTAAGACCCACAAAGCTGTAAAAAACGCACAACAATTCAAAAATAAATGGCAGCTGGTTTCCAAGGAAATCACTGAAACTTCTGTGCAAGGGCTAATGAAGGACATAAAGTCAAAATTGCGATCGTTTGCTTATTACAAGGAGAATTAACTCTTTTTTAACGAATTTCAATAAAACTAAGTTTAGATGTAAATATATTTAAATATCGTTGAATTCCATTAATATATTTATGTTTTAGAACGTTTTAACTGTGACCAGTTTTTTTCGTGTACATTCTTTACATAGATTTAAAAAGCTGCTTGAATACAAAAGTTTTATGAAAATGTCACATTAAACAACTGTCTAAATCTACGTTATTTTTTATAAATAAGGCCGTAAACATTTCCTTACATCGTCAATTTCCATATTCTATTTTTACTCTTTCAATTTCAATGACCAGCGCCGCAAACGATATCAACTAGTAGGCTAACAACCAGAATTGAAATTTAATACGCAATTACTTACAGTACTACAAGTATACAGAGAGTAGATTTGCTACTCCCTTTTGGCAGCAGCAAATATCTCTCGTACGCGATGAGAGAAAGTAGAGTACCTACTTTGGTGGAGTAATAGCAAGTTCGTCAAGTATTTACTCTCTCAACGCCAAGCAGTGTATGTATGCGGAAAAAGAGTAACAATGTGTTGGGAGTAGAGTACAATGCAAGGAGTACTTATTGAACGAAATGCAGCAAATACACTTGCGCTGGACTTTAAAAAACATGTACACAACACATACACAAAAACGGCACTCACGTACACAATATATTCACACAAACGGTACTAGGTTGTCTCGCTTTGATTTTGGGATGCTTATAGCCCAGTTATCCATACACTGAGGGAAATAATGCATAGTAAAAACGACTACTTTATATTTGATCTATAGAGGACAACACATTCGTACATACATGCTCTTGAACTCACGAACGGCGCATGTTCATATGTATGTTGAGCGGAGAGAGAACAAGAAGATCAGTGTTGCCAGAACGTTTTGAACCAACCGGCTAAATTGGCAAAAAAAACCGGCTATAAACGGCTAAACTGTTTCAGCTAAATTTCACATGTTTTGTTTAAATAAATCACAAGTAGAAAGACTAGTTCTTGGAGAGAAGTTGCAAATTCAAGCTAGAAAAAAATTGTCCAGCAATAATTTGCAATTAGGAAAAACATATGATTGTGGCACATGGTTGGATTTTTTTGTCGACGATAATTTGAATAAACAAGCTCGTTACATTTAAAAATTTACGCACTAGAGCGATTTTAAAATGAAAAATGTAAGCAAATACTTGGTTACTTAATTAATTTAGTTAATTCCAATGTTTTGAAAGGTGCTCGGCTAAAAAAAAGTGTATTCGTAATCGCAATACAATCTCAACCAGAGTCGATATAGGAAACCCGACAGTTACTACGACAATGAAATTGAAACGTTTGTTGAAGAAAGTCGGACTAACAAAAAATATACATGTAGATCCTGTTTTTCCCCTCCTGAAAGATTTTTTTTAAATTCCACTAGGTGGCCGGGAAACTTGAAAATTCCTGCAAATTTGCGTTCGTGTAGAAATTTGCAAGTTTCTTTACTTGAGAGAGGATTTGGGAGCATTTTTTCTTACTACTTGATATATCGAGTGATATATACAGCTAGATTTTCGACGAACAAACCTATTGTCTTCCCAGAGAGTTTCGATTTACATAGAAATTTGTGCTCTTTTATTTTCATTTTGACGTATTTCAGTGTTGGTTCCTTTAATTCAAGTTGGCCTTCGGTTTTTGGTATTTAAATAAGTTCTCAGCAAAAAAAAAGTTTGTTTAAAAAATAAGAAAATAAGGCATATAGCAAAATAGGCTAAAAACGGCTAATTTTTTTTAACGGTAAACAAATCGGCTGCCGGCTAAATTGAAATTTCTCCGGCTGTTTGCTATCGCAACCGGCTAAATCTAGCCGGAAAACGGCTAAAATGGCAACACTGAAGAAGATGTTGGCATCACGTTCGGACTTCACTCCGATTAATGGAGATTTACTCCGGTTTCTTTAATTTTTTAAATCTACTCCTCCTGACTTAAAACCTGCGCCGTTTTTTCACTTACATTCTGGGCCTATTGGTCCCGTTTTTTGCAATTAATTAAGTGTTTAAAAAAATAAATTTAGATAGAGGTTTAAATAAAGCAGAAAAGGTCCAGGGCCTTATGCTTTTTTTTTAAGATCTGAAATGTATACATATTCTCTTTTATATAAAATACCCATAACTACATAAATATGCAACACATTATTCTTACATTGGTTCGCGTTTTTGTTTTTACGTCAATTGAAAAGTAGTTTAAGTGATTTAGTATTTCCTGCAACTCAGTAAAAGTTTCAGAGTGCTTTTTAGAAGCATGTACATGAGCAATTAAGTAGAAAAATTACTTGCTCATAAGATCTGTCCGATGTAAAATTTAAAAATTATTGATTCGTATGAAAGCGAAAATAAAAATGCAAATCTTATACGAAAATTTTTTTATTACTCCCATTTTTGAAGAGACTTACTCCTAAATCGAGTTACAGTCCTCCGAACACTGGTTTTGTAGTTCGAACAATCGTTTTGTTTGTGCGTAATTCATTTATACCGTTATGATTTTGTAGCAGCTTGTGCTTGATCTAGAAGAATGTCTGAAAAATTAAAAGACATTTTGCATAGTTTTGACTTGGATGAACTGCTGGAAAAACTCACTGGTAAGTAGAAGAAATTTGTATAAAATATTTATTATAAAAACATGTAATATTGATTGTTCTAGAGGCTGGCATTGAATTTCGCCATTTACCTTTTTTTGAGCGAAGGAGATATCGCCGACGCTGTAAGAAAAGTGGGAATAAGAGCCGAATTCCGCGAAAAGCTTTTTTCTTGGCGAAATAAGCAGGTATGTAATGTAGATTTTTTACAAAAACATTGTTATTGAAAGTGCTAGTGTATTTTGTTAATGAAAATAATGCATGTAAGCGATAGAATTGCATCCCTTTGTGCATAAAAGTACAAGTATGCATACATAGGGCCCGTTCGAGGCACGTAATAAAAGCGACATTACTATTGTACTGATGAAAAATGGCAACATTGTTGCAACTGCCCAACTGATAATACATTGCTAGAGATTCACACAGAACGTGATACTTTAATAATTCGCGCAACACTGCGCTTGTGATTGCAACTCGAACAAGCCCATATTTATGTGCGCATTTACTATGTTCATACATATCAGGGAATCACATCAACTCTCCTAACGCTGCGCGCGAGTTATATATATTAACAGCTACACAAAAACACCTGACGGTGAAATTGATAAGTATGAAGAATTCTTGAAGCAAAGTTGAAACATAAAACCATTTCCGGCATATTGCAAAAGTTGTACACAAAAAGAGAAATTGAAAATCAAAAAGACACCAAATTTCCGAGAATTAGTAAATTGGGGAACATATTGATTAGCAAGCAGTTTTATTTTGTTCACATGGAACAAATTGATTAGCAAGCAGTTTTATTAAATTCATGTGCCAAAAGTAACTAGTAAGCAAATATTGTAACTAGAATATAAGCTTCATGTTAAATTGAATAAATAATTTAATTCAGTCTGATTCGAGAGCCCAAACCAAATTGTTGTCTTCTTATTAATCGTGTAAAAGTATTTTTTAAAAACGCCCGGACGCCCGGAATACATTTGAATCGCGAGCCCTAAATTGTTGGTTTCAATTTGCGCTGATGGTATGTATATATGTATGTACATATAGTATATGTGTATATATTTCGAAGTAGTTTTCCTCAGCTTACCAATGGCGCTGATTCCCTCATATGTATGTATGTATGTACATATACATATATGAGTATACGCAAATAGCTTCCGTGCTTCCACAAGCGCTTTGCGTCGCAGGAATAATTCTGCGAGGCTGCTTTTAATCACCCTGCGCTCCTATGAAAATTTTGCGCATTATTAGTTGTATTCACCAAATCAAGCAACGACCGTTGACAACAGCCAGGCCACTTGCTCACTTTGGTGGATACCACTATTGTTAGCGTAATAAAAATTCATACAGCAAGTGCAAGATGTTAATTATGTACGTCATCTTTATTCGGACCTATGATGCTGACATGCTACACAGCAATGATGACCAATGTGAATTCCATTATGTGGTGTGTACTATAAATACATACATTATATGTAATCAGTGAAAAATATTTAAATAATTCGTTTTTAGTCTTTAAAGAGGATACTAAGAGACTGTTCTGCTGGTAGAACCATTCATGATTACTATGAGTGCAACGGACATTTAAATAATAGCCAACGCGATCGGATTATAAACGCTGTTGTGGAACACGTTGTTGCAAATGATATAAAATTAAGGCCCGTCAACTTCGAGCAATTTTTAAAAGACATACAAGTGTTGTTTCCCGAAGAAAAATGTTCTTTGGTAATGCAAAAAATTTTCGATATAATTAAAAATGTTATCAAAACGTTTAATTTAGGTACATACTAATAACTTTTTTAATTTAAGAATATTATTACATTCTGCTGGAAAATTATTTTCAAAATATATAAATAATACCGCAAAGTAAAGAAGAAAAAAGGAACAACTAAATATAGGTGCGATAATTTGGATACCTCAATTCCTGATCTAGCAACTGAGTTTGATGAATCGATTGAAGCTAGTATAAAAGAGGAGTTACGAAGGGAATCATCGGATTGGGAAGTGGTTCTAGATAGATGGGACAGATCTTATAACATTCAACAACGCGATTTATCACTTCTGAGTAGTTACGATTTTATTAAGGAGTGGCCAAAGTTAAAAGACGCCAGAGGCCCCAACTGGTAAGTTCTCTAATTTTATATTGAACATATCACCCGCGTTTTTCACTGTTACGTTAATTCAAAATTTTTGTATGAACTAAAAAGGCTCGCAGTTAATTCTTGCATATCACTCATTTACTTCCATGTATATATAAACTTTTTTTTTTTGTATACAGATAAACTCCGACTTCAAGCGGTTGCATCCTAACAAAGAACATTTATTAACAAGTAAGAAAGTCTAAGTACGGGCGGAGCCGAACATTAAATACCCGTCGCAGGTACCGCC
>NW_016157355.1:24797-25873 GCF_001687245.7 Rhagoletis zephyria | reverse complement strand
ATCTCAATTGTCTGTAAGAAAACATTTTTCTGTAGACTAAATAAATTAAAAAAAAAAAAAACACATGCCATCGTCATGTTAAATAAATGAGTTCGTTGCAGGTAAAATAGTGAGAATGGCTGACTTCCAAAACGTCAATTGCTTTGCATACGTACAAAGTATAATGTCCCATAACGTCGAACTACAGAATGTTGACAATGTACACTTTTCCAAAACGCATTCGAAAAGTTATCGAAACGCATCGCTAGAGCAATCAGCGCATCAGAAACAAAGTTGATGCTACGTTTGTTTTTGGTTAACATTGGTGTTTTAAAAATGCAAAATTCAGAAAAATTGTTCATTTCTAAATTGAATATTTAAAATATGCAATGTATAAGGTTGCAATGTGTCGCAACTCTGCATATACAAACAGTTTGAAAACCGCAGTATAACAGTTTCCAAACATTGTATTGATACGTTTTGGAAGGCAGCCTATTTCTCCAAATTACCGTTATATGGGTGGTAGGCGTGGTTATTGTCCGATTTTAAAAATTTTCGGCCATTTGGTATGCTGTAGCGAGACTAACAACTGTGCCAAGTTTGGAAGAAATTTGTGCAGCGGTTACCAAGATATACACATGTATCCATAACTGGGCGTGGCTACGCCCATTTTCCAAAAATGTATAATATTCTTATTTTTCGTCTAAAAATGATTGTAAATATCAATTTTGAGTGAATAATCTTCAGTAGTTACTAAAATATCGCAGTTTTCGTATTTCGGAAAATTATCGTTATATGGGAGGTAGGCGTGGTTATTGTCCGATTTTGCCCATTTTAAATACCATCCGTCCTACGCCCGAAAGAAGTGCACGTAACAAGTTTCATTAGGATATCTCAATTTTTACTCGAGTTATCGTGTGCACAGACGGACGGACGGACGGACAGACAGTCACCGCTTAATCGATTTCTCTTTTCATTCTGATCATTTATGTATACATTTGTCTATATCTATCTCGATTCGTTTTGCCTGTTACAAACAACCGTTATGTGAACAAAGTTATAATACCCTTGTGCACAAGTGCGCTCGGGTATAAAAA
>NW_016157355.1:8393-24139 GCF_001687245.7 Rhagoletis zephyria | reverse complement strand
ATGGCTGACTTCCAAAACGTCAATTGCTTTGCATACGTACAAAGTATAATGTCCCATAACGTCGAACTACAGAATGTTGACAATGTACACTTTTCCAAAACGCATTCGAAAAGTTATCGAAACGCATCGCTAGAGCAATCAGCGCATCAGAAACAAAGTTGATGCTACGTTTGTTTTTGGTTAACATTGGTGTTTTAAAAATGCAAAATTCAGAAAAATTGTTCATTTCTAAATTGAATATTTAAAATATGCAATGTATAAGGTTGCAATGTGTCGCAACTCTGCATATACAAACAGTTTGAAAACCGCAGTATAACAGTTTCCAAACATTGTATTGATACGTTTTGGAAGGCAGCCTATTTCTCCAAATTACCGTTATATGGGTGGTAGGCGTGGTTATTGTCCGATTTTAAAAATTTTCGGCCATTTGGTATGCTGTAGCGAGACTAACAACTGTGCCAAGTTTGGAAGAAATTTGTGCAGCGGTTACCAAGATATACACATGTATCCATAACTGGGCGTGGCTACGCCCATTTTCCAAAAATGTATAATATTCTTATTTTTCGTCTAAAAATGATTGTAAATATCAATTTTGAGTGAATAATCTTCAGTAGTTACTAAAATATCGCAGTTTTCGTATTTCGGAAAATTATCGTTATATGGGAGGTAGGCGTGGTTATTGTCCGATTTTGCCCATTTTAAATACCATCCGTCCTACGCCCGAAAGAAGTGCACGTAACAAGTTTCATTAGGATATCTCAATTTTTACTCGAGTTATCGTGTGCACAGACGGACGGACGGACGGACAGACAGTCACCGCTTAATCGATTTCTCTTTTCATTCTGATCATTTATGTATACATTTGTCTATATCTATCTCGATTCGTTTTGCCTGTTACAAACATCCGTTATGTGAACAAAGTTATAATACCCTTGTGCACAAGTGCGCTCGGGTATAAAAACTAAATGGAGTGCTTTTAAACAGAATATTCGAGAATATTACTACTTAAATATTGCCAACGCCGCCTGCAAATCCCTTTTGAAAGACTTAAGTGGTGTGAAACAAATAGGTAATTTTGTATGCATACAGTAAACTACTTAAGTCTAGGCTCGTAGAATTTTTCACAATGCATTGCAAAGTATGCAAAGGTTTTTATTTTAATTTGTTTCCGATAAATTTTTGGAAAGATATAGTTCATATACAAAAAAACATAAAAATTAAATTTCTAAACCTTGTGCAAAATTAAGGAAAATTTAGTGAAATTTATTATACTAAAATTTTATATACAAAACTGATTAGAAAATTGAACATCTATTGAAATTAAAAAAAATTATCAAAAAGCTTTGCATACATTGTAAAAAATCCTCTGTGCTTAGACTTTTGTGGTTGCCTGTATGTCAAATTTAAGAGGTGTTAGAAGCGGAAAATAATGTGCCTTAAGAATAAAAACCAAGCGATTGATTTTTCTTAAAATATCAGACCTTTTACTCGATTTATTCAAATAATTTTAAAGAAAAGCAATTGCGTGGTTTTTATTCATAAGACCTAATATATTGAAATAACAATTTAAAAAATTTTAGTAAACATGTATTTTTTTCCTTGTTTAGACGCTGAAAATTGTGTGCTAACAACGCTAATACATTCAATTCTACCTCCAACCGCTAGATTCCACAACACGTCAGGAGCATCAAAAGCAAAAGCTACAATATTGGACGCGCAAGAGTTCTTTATTATCAAAGTAGAAACTATAGGCAATGTTTATGAAGAAATTCAAAAGTATGTTGACAAATGTTATATGAATTCATTTACAGTTCAACCTTTTATAATAATGGAGGGAACATATTTATCACCTAAAGCCTTTTTTGCTTATATTGATAAAATCATTTACAAGTTTGACTCTTTTATTGAATGTCTGGATTGTACTTTTAAAATATTTCAAGTTTTAAATCTAAAGTATCCCGCAGTTGCTGCCAACGCTTGGACCTTTATTCAGAGATATTTCTTTGAGATCGAAACAACGTCAGATATTAAAACACCTGCTCTGCTGTCGCTTGTAAATTACCTTAAAAATAAATAATATTTATATATTTCAATATGATTTGCTTTTTATGTAAAAAATGTTTCAAACAACCTGCTGTTATATAGCACATTTAAAATCATATCACTCTCTTAAGCAAAGTCATACAAAGATTTGTACTTTTGGTAATTGTAAGCAATTATTTGCATCGTTCGGTAATTTCAAAAACCATTTGCAAAAATGTATGAATGAAAAATTTGAGATTTGTAAAAATATAACTGAAAGCTCAGAAAATGAAGTAATACAGAAAAAATTAACCCAGCCATGTGCTATTGAAAATTTAAGTGTACAAGTACATGAAGGATATAGAGTTTCAAATGAAGATTACAATACATTGGTTTCGAAGCTCCCGAACAATTTATTGTAATTTTCATTAAAATTGTATTCAAAAAGTTCTATGTCTAGAAAAGATGTACTATTTGTACAAAATGAATTCGCAAAATCTTTTCAAATTTTTCAGAATGTTTAAACAACGTTGTAAAAAGAGAGAGTTTAACAAGGCAGATCCTAACTTCAGAGTTAGAACTTCTTTCTAATGTTTGCAGCAATGCCTTTGAAAACATACCATCAGAATATCTTATTATTAAACACTTAAGTAAAACAAATATGTATCAGGGTCCTAAGACTATTATTATTGAAAACGTAATAGCAGAAAATATTGCAAAAGGTATTCCAACATTGTCAGAAAAAAGCGAACTATTGAAATTATGCCATTATCATTTCAATTTAAATCTTTTTTTGAATTAAATGGCGTATTAGATATTGTAGTTGCAAATTCTATGCAATTGTTTAATAACAAGAACATTTGTAATATTGTAAGTGGCACAGTTTTTAAAAAAGCAGTACTTTCTTGTGTTTCAAATGAAATAGTAATACCATACAATATATATTTCGACGATTTCCAAGTAAATAATGCGCTAGGAACGCACACTTTTTACATCTGTGGCTGCTACAATAATTTTCCAACATTCCCTCAATATTTAAGTTCAAAGCTTGACTTTATATTTCATGCTGCTATAGCTACGCAAAATTTAAAGAAATATGGAAATGAGTTAGCATTTAATAGCTTACTAAATGAACTAGTTCTGTTAGAGAAGGGTATTTTCATACAAAACAAAACTGTAAAGTTTTTGTTCACAGCAGTACCTGGAGATAATCTTGCTCTTAATGGGGTATTAGGATTTTCTAAGTCATTTAGTGCGCACAGATTTTGTAGGGCATGTAGAAGATCGAAAGAGGAAACTAAACATGATTTCGTGGAAAAGGCTATTAGGACAAAAGAAAGTTATGCAGCCGATATATTTGAAGGCATTATTTCAGGTGTTTCGGAGGAGTGTATTTTTAATAGACTCGACCATTATCATGTTTTAGATAATTGTTGTTGTGACATAATGCATGACTTGCTCGAAGGGGTTTGCAAATACGATGTTACAAAGATTTTGTTCTCATTAATAGAAGAGAAATTACTCTCTCTTAACATTATTAACAACAGAAAAAATCTTTTTCCGAATGGAGAGCTAGAGGTCGGAAACATTTATATTACCATAACAACATTTACTTGACTGTAATTTAAAAATGACCGCCACTGAAGTGTATTGCTTTATAAATTTTTTGCCATTAATGTTAGGTGATCTTATTCCAATGAACAATTAATACTGGACTCTATTAATCTATCTTGTAAATATATTGGATTTATTGTACAAAATGGAATTGACAGAGGATGATATAAAAAGTTTAGAAAGATTAATAAAAAAGCACCACAGGCTGTATTTTAAACTTTATGGAGGCCTTAAACCCAAGCATCATTTTATGCTTCATTACCCGAGAACGATTGAAATGCTAGGCTTATTAAGGTACAATTGGTCTATGAGGTTTGAAGCTAAGCATAAAGAAAGTAAAATTTATTTTCAAAACGTAACATCTCGCCTTAATTGCACAAAAACAATTGCACTGAAAACAAGCTATAAATTTTCTTCAATTTTGCAAAAATATTCAATCGGTTTACCAACTTTATTTGATATAGATGAACATTTTTATAAAGACAATTTGAAAGAAAAAGATTTTTGCAAATATATAATAACAGGAAATCTTAAAATTGATTTTGAAAATGTATGTGTGCCCAAATATATATTGTATGGTAACTTAAAATATAAAAAGGATTCATATGTAGGTATTTTGAATAGTAATTTTAAGTTATTCAAAATATTATTAATATTATATTGCGATGATAATATTTACATATTATCAAAAGCTATACAAGTAAAACCATTTAATAAACACTTTTGCTCATACGAAGTTGGCTCTGCTTAAAATGAAATAACATTAATAAACATTAAAGACTTTACTACACGCCCGATGCATTTGCATTCTGTAATCGGCGGGAGAACTTTTATAAGATATAATAACCTTTAAGCTTAGTTCGTAAGAGCGTTAATGTAAATGCATGCATATTTATATTCAATAAAATGCTTTCCAAACCCATAAAAAAAAAATATTTTAACAAAGAAAATTTTATTATTTTCACATTTAATTATACTATATAAATATTCAAAACACTATCAAATATGAATGTAGTGAATTTTAATATTTTATATTTGATAAGGATTTGAATATCATCTAATTGAAAACAAAATTTTCGTATTCAAATCTCTCTCAAATATTATATAGTAAAATAAAATATGGCCGTATTATATTGAGTTTCAAAAATGTCATATTCGATTCGAGTTATTTCATATTTAATGCCAAATCAACTATGCTCGTAATGGAATTGAATATTTACCAATATACAGTACTTTCGTTGACGTTTATAGTAAGATTAATTACGTTTTTATTTGATTTTAATATTTTTTTCCCTCAGTGTAGTACACTGCGTTGCATAATTATGACACCGCCACATATTAACAAGTTTTGACTATTTCTATATCATTAACATGTTTAATACTCTTAATCGTCTCTAAGACAACTAACTTCAGGGTAATTTTTTAGAGAATTTAATGCCCTTCCAGAATATGCCTACAAAAAACGTTGATCCCTTTTTTTATAACTTTAATTAAGGGTTCAAAAGTTATACCATTTTTAATGAAAATAATTTTTTTTACATGTTATTTACATAAAGCATTTCAAATGCCCACCGAAACCTTTTAAAATTGAAATAAAAATCTTTCCAAATAGGAGAATTTCCTTCTCAGTAAATAGGTAATTTTAAGGCCATAAATTCGCTAGTCTAAGCGGTAGAAGTTAAAGCAGCTATTTCGGAGATCACCACATCTCCTCATCAGGCTTCTTTTTTCTAGACTTCAGCAGGGATCGAACCTGCGCAATCGAGGTTCAAAGTCAGAAGCGTTGACCACTGAATTATATACATCCCGTAAACTCTTGTTGCTAATTCATTTTTCCTTATTCAACCAACTACTGTCAAGTGCAGCTGATTTGTCGCTATTTAAACTCCACAGCGTGGTTGTTGTTGTCAATTCTATACATCCATTTGCTTATTTGCTTTTTTGTATAGTTTCAGGCAGACTCTTCCTAAACTATGTATTTGTCAATGTTATTGTGGCTTATTACCATTTTACTTTCAATATTTTTTTATTGAGCTTTGTACCACGATTTTTTATTATTGATTAAGGCTAAAAGGAGTTTACGCTGTTAAACTCATTCTTGTTAAAATAAAATTTAAAGTTTAGAATAGATTTTTAAGTAGTGTCAATCACAGACATCTTTGAAACAGTTTTTTGTTAAGATGAGAAAGAACAGACTTATCCATATGAAGGAAAAAAATTTACTCGGCAATATAAAGAGATATGAGTACTTCAATTAGTTCACGCAGCAGAATTGCGGATTTAGCAAGCCGGGAAGTCATGGGTTCGGATCCCACTGCCAGGAAACATTTTTTACATCTTTTTTTGTTCTTTTAAAAATTATTATTTAAATTTTGTTTATGTAATTATAGTTGTTGTGACCTTTTAAAGTAAAATTAAACTATAAAAGATTTGATTTAGTTACTTGAAATGATTAAGTGAAAAACTTAAAAAAAAAGTTTTGAGGTGGGGACCAAACCTGGGTACTACTGCGTTTGCTACTTCAACAGCAAAACAAAACTTAGAACCTTATTTAACCATTTTAAAATCATGTTCTCCTCAATTTAACGTTAAAGCTCTGTTTTTGCCACAAAATGCATTTTAAGTTGACTATGAAAGTGTTAAAATGGTGATTACTATAAAACACAATTTAAGACATTAAAACCTTTTTCTAATGATTGTGTCCAATTAGGAAATAATAATATTCTTAACGAAATTTTTTGAAAATTTCATGACTGCTATAAAACTTGAAAAGGAGGACAAGGAGGGCATTTTTGCTCAAAAGGAGGACGGAGAAGGACAATATTTTGGAGGAGGACAAATCACGTTTGAGGAGGACAATCCTCCTCAAAGGAGGACGGTTGGTCAGCTTAGCTATACACATTGATAAGTTAGCTTACTGCCAATATAGAAGTTTTACATATATGCATATATCAAAGATTTAACTGACAAACTTTTAAAGGGTGTCTCCATATAGGGCCTGAGATATTAATTGTTTCGTAAAGCAGTGACTGATGAAAAATAAAAATAAACAATTATCCAATTAAAATTTGATCAAAATACGTCAACTGGGCCACTTAAAAACCTTTTCTTTCGGATAACCAAGATAGTTACGTACTTTGGTAGAGGTCGAGAGAATATTTGTTTCCCTATACTTTATTTTGCAATAATCCTCTTACTTTGCAAAAAATCGCGAATTTAATATTAAAATAATCATTTCTTTTATGAGGTGGGTTTTGTCAAAGGCTGAGGTGAACTCAGCCGATCCAGAGNTGTCGCGTATGTACGGTGGTATATATATGTGCAGTGGAGTGTGTATGCTTCGTTTGTACGTTGTCGATATGTATCGGAAGGTATGTATATGCGTTGTTATGTGTGTACAGTGGTGTCTGTATGTATGTATAGTGGGATATGTGTGTACGGTGGTATATATATATGTGCAGTGGAGTGTGTATGCTTCGTTTGTACGTTGTCGATATGTATCGGAAGTTATGTATATGCGTTGTTATGTGTGTACAGTGGTGTCTGTATGTATGTATAGTGGATATGTGTGTACGGTGGGGTGCGTATGTACTCCAACGTGCTGTGTACTATTGTTTCGTAGTGAATTGCTACGTTACACTTTGATTGGTCATATCTCCTGAACGAGCAGAGATAACTTAATCCTTTTGGTTTAAATTAGGGATGTGCCGGGTATCAGATAGATATCCGGAATCCGGCTTATCCGGCCTTTTTTCTGTTATAGTTCCGATTTTTAATTTTTTGTTTTTATCATCAAATTTAATACTATCTTATTAGTAATTAGTAGGGCTCGAAACCTCATGCATATGATATGCACTCAAAATTTAAAAATATTCCCCATAAACAAGTTAAATATGCGATTAAAAATACTTTCCTAATATTTTGTGGCCAGTAAAAATAAATAAATCATACATTTTCACAAGAAAATAACGATAACAATTCACTTCAAAATACGATACATATATATATATGTATATGTATATATATATATNTATATATATATATATATATATATATATATATATATATATATATATATATATATATGAAATTAGTTTATAATCAAGCAGCCTGTTCCAATCTTGTGTAAATAGAAACATTGACAGTTTAATAGTTTCAGAAAGTTTGTTTTTTTGATTCCACAACTCGTGCAACCGACAGCCATTTGGCGGCTAGGTATGTCACACAGGGAGAGGCAGCTGCACTCGTAAACATTCTGCAGTAATGGCTTGCAGAGGGTATTTAGCCCAGCGTTGGGAAATGAGATTTTTCCTTCAGTACGAAATCCATACAAAAATTGTACGTTTCGATTGTAAATTGTATCGACCGTTTAATTTGATCGTACATTTTTATACCCGAGCGCACTTGCTTGTATTATAACTTTGTGNATTTTGCAATAATCCTCTTACTTTGCAAAAAATCGCGAATTTAATATTAAAATAATCATTTNGATATAGACAAATGTATACGATCGATTAAGCGGTGACTGTCTGTCCGTCCGTCCGTCTGTGCACACGATAACTCGAGTAAAAATTGAGATATCTTAACGAAACTTGGTACGTGCACTTCTTTCGCGCGTAGGACAGATGGCATTGAAAATGGGAAAAATCGGACAATAACCACGCCTACCCATATAACATATAACGGTAATTGTCAGAAATACGAAAACNGCAGCACGGCGGGTGGCTCTCAGGAGCGGCGAAGCAACGGTGAGATCGCTAGCAGCACGGCGGGTGACTCTCGGCAACAGCGGAGCAACGGTTGAGCGGCGGCGANATGGGCGTAGCCACGCCCACTTATGGTTACATGTGTATATCTTGGTAACCGCTGCATCAATTTCTTCCAAACTTGGCACAGTTGTTGGCCCTGATACAGCATACCAAATGTCCGAAAATTTTTAAAATCGGAAGATAACCACGCCCACATCCCATACAACGGTAATTTAGAGAAATACGAAATCCTCGATAAATATTAAAGCTAATTTATCCAAAATTGATGCTTGCAACAATTCTTTACCAAGAAATACGTTTATGATACAATTTTGGAAAATGGGCGTGGCACCGCCTACTTATGATCACATACATGTATCTCGGTAACCGTTCTAGCAGTTTGTACCAAACTCGGTAGGGTTATTGTACTTGCCACATAAAAGCAAACCATTGAAAGTTGAAAGGACGCTAATTTACTTAAAATTTATACACCCCCGCTTATCATGTAGCGGTAGCTTTCGGAAAGATGGAAAACATATGTTTAATACTTAGACTTTCTACTTGTCCTAATTATGTATGCATGTACCCTGTCGGAAAAATTCAGACAGTCTCAAAAATTTACCAATTTAAAAAGTAGTTGGTAATCAACTGCTTTGAAACAAATGCAGCGTGCGACCGTTCAGTTCTTCAGTCACTTTTTTAATTATCATTTCGAATGCAGAATTTACAGCCGTGCGTACAGCAAAATAACACACTTAGGAAGTTTAATGGAAAAATTTGTTGTTTTTTCAATAAAAAGTATAAAAATAGACTCTAAATTATTTTAAGTTGCTTTAATGCTATTACTTGCATTTGCTTACATAAATTGGAAACTTATTTCTATATAGCGAAGTAAGATATAATAAAAATCGGAAATAAAAACCATTTTTCTGGGAAGCTTTCAGTGAAAAAAACTTTAATTTTTTAATTTTTTCTACGAAAGTCAAACATAACTTATTTTTATTTTTATTAGAAAAATGAAATACTTTTTGTGAAAAATTTAAAATAATAGTTTATTATCATTATTCAAAAGAGTATTTTTGAAGGGTTTTTTTGAAAGAGTATTTAACTTTTGTGTAGTTACAAAGATACTAGCTGCAAAAAAACTCATTTTAATGTCCTATCAGCCAAATATATTTTCATGTAGTTGAAATCAAATGCTGAATCGTATGATTGACTTGCTCCTAGGATATCGCCATGTTAATAAAGTTAGTTGCTTATAAAGGAAAAAAGGAAAAATTCCAACCACTTCTAGTTCGTTAAAAAGTACTTTTTAAATTGGTTTTAAAGTAGTTGCATTTCCGACAGGAATAATAGGAAATAATGGAAAATTTAATGGAACATTGGAATTATAAAATAATAATAAAATAATAATAATATAATTTAAGATGTCCACCAGAATATTTCGGAAAAATATTAAGATTTACGTGAGCTGGACCGATTTGAAAATACCACCCCTCAAATCACAAAACGGTTTAAGCTTAAAAAATTTTCATTAAAATATTTAAAAAAAAATTAAAAAAAAAAATTAAACTAAATCTTAGATAATATTTTTCCAAGATATTTTGGTCGACGTCTTAAAATATAATAAATTTTGTAATCCCGGCGGAAAAACCGCAACTTTTTTTGGTGATGCAGTGTAATACACATGCATTCTCAAGACCAAAGATTTGATGTTTTGATAAGTAAATTTACTTGTCCATTTACACTCATTTTACAAATTGATTCAGAAGTACACATGTATTTGTGTATGTTTTGATTTATTCATTTTATTCATAGAGATTAAAATTATTGAATTGTATTATTAATTTGACCGTCTAAATGCAAAGAAAGTCTTGATTTCGTTGAAACCCTTTTTTTTGTGAAAATAAGGAGAGGTTCAGATGCACTTAAACATTGAGTTTATACATACATAACAATCGATAAAAGAGTCTTGTACGGATTCGGTAACACTTGACATTTTTAATAGCATTTCATTTGCAATTTGTTTTAATTAATGAAGATATAGTTTCTATATGAAATCAATTTCGACACTTTGTTTTAATGATATTTTGAATCGAAAATATTCTTTCCACATTTGCCGAGGAATGTGAAATTGAAAGCACACCTTGGGCTATTTTATATATGTTTGAAAATAATTGTTCGTTGAATACCATTTTAACATTTTTCCAAACCTCACAAACTGATATATTTTTTAAATCTTTTAGATCGTTGCAATCAGCTAATGCTCTAAACTCAGAATTTATAGATTCTATTTTGTCAATCTCACACTGTGGAAATAAGAAATTCACCAAAGGCGCAACGCTGCTCACTTTCCCTGATAAAACATTAGCTGGAGAAACATTTGAGGCTCAATATAAAACTTTGTCATCAAATTTAATCTTTTTTCGCATAGCATTACAAAATGAAAGGCCGACTGCCTTTTTAACATTTTCTTTAAATTTCAAAATATCGTCCTTCTCAACCATGTTGTTACAAATAAATAAATCTCTTCTGCCCCACAATATGTATCCTCTATATCAATATTATTAATTTGTAAATTTATTTCCATAATGGTGTTATTATCTAAATATTCTTTTTCCATAAAATTGCGAGCGACTTGAAAAAACAAGAACTTCATTCAAGGCAAAAATATATGAATTCTGGCACTTCTGACTGTATCTCTACATTGACTGAATTAATAATTTTTAAAATATAAGCTCAAAACATAAAATACATCTTAAAAACAGGATCTGATAAAATACTCGTAATCAATTTAATATTTTCATCTGAGCCGTCTTTTTCAAAATCGTGTAGTGTAAAATAATCCCTAAGAGTGTACCACTGCTGTAGAACTCTTGTTGTTGAATACTTTAACATTAAATGTAAGTCTGTTCCAAAATATTCTTCAAATTTGTGAAATTCTATTTTACGGTTGGAGCTGTTACAAAAATGATAATTAATTGCTTTTATAAACTTGTCAATTTCTTTTGGCATTGCCTGCGATGCTGAAGACGAAATTAAATTAAGCTTGTGACAAATGCAGCCATTAACAAAGAGATTTGGCGCAACAATTTTTAGTCTTTCCTGAACACTACTTAACGATCCCATCATAACCGTGCAGTTGTCAGCTGTAAAAGCCACCATATTTTTTATTGGAATATAATTTTGGTTTAACACTTTCTTTATAGTTTCGAAAATACCAGAAAATACTTGCAACCATAAAAATCTTGATTTCCATTCTTGTCGAAATGGCACTTGATATCTCTTACGCACAACACTTTGTTGGTCGTTGCTCCTGGTATAAGAACATTAACACATTAGGTCAAAAGTTAAGCAGATGTAAATGGTTGCCTACTTAATACGTAACCCGTCAACTTCTCTAAACTTGATACTTCTGCACCTTTTCTTCGCTTCTGCGGACGCGGTATGCTGTATGAAACTATGTTTATTGTAATGCATAACTAAAATGGTAGAAGATTATTTACTTACTTTTCCAAAAACCTTTGCATGTTCATAAATTTGTATAACGCTGTAGAAATTTCATTCAAACATCATACACTTCTAAGGATAACGTCCACAAAGCCAAATACGAAAGGCAAAAGCAAAAAGAGAATACAAAAAATGACCGCTATGATTTTTCAGAGCTGTATATTTTGAGTATTCATCAGGGGTGTATATTTTGGTTACTCGTTACAAAATTGTACTAAAAAGTACTGCGTAGTAGGAAAGTATATTGTGAATGAAATTGTACCAAAAAAGTACAATTGTACCAAATTTGCCAACACTGATTTAGCCTCATCCTTCCGAGGGCTGCACACTCGCACTGGAAGTGTGCGAATGTCTCTTTTGAGCCAGGGGCATCGCACCTACGACAAAACGTTTTGAAGGGCAATGCAATCCTTTCGGCATGAACCCCAATGGGCCAGTCCTCTGCTTGGCCCACGAGTGATAAATTTCAGTAATTGTTGCTATTATCTCCCTGACTGAGGTGCCCATGACCACCACGCGGGACACATTCAGAGCGAAGCAGCACCTTGCTAGTTCGTCCACTTCCTCATTTCCGTAAGTATCCCCATGCCCCAGGACCAATATTAGGGTAATTTCGCATGGATCAGAGATATAGGCCAGATCTGTGCTACAGTGTTCCACTAGTTGAGATATAACAGAGGTAAAAGAGAGTGCCTCAACGGCAATTTTTTTGGCAAGGTGAATTTTTTGTCAAGAGATTTCGCACCTAATTTAAATGTTTGTAAAATATAAATAAAAAAAAGCAAAAATATGCTAAAACCATATGCATTTATTTAAAAAAAAAAATATACTAAAATATGCGCAAGAAAAATCCAAAAGCATGAAATTCCGTGCGCTAGTAATTAGACTTAAAAATTTATGTATATATTTTTCATTATGAAAAAAAGCATTTCCATATTACCGGTCAAAGAATCCATTTTTATTTTCAACACAAATAATACCCGATGCACTAAACACTCTTTTTGAGTTCACTGGGGAAGGTGGTTCGCAGAGATACTTCGTTACCAGCGTAAAGAAGTTTGGAAATTCTTTGCGACTATAATAATAATAAATTGGTGCTTTACATTTGATAGTGTTTGACCGGGCTTCTCCTCCGCTTTGTGGCATGCGCATTGATGTTGTCATACGAGGAGAGGGACCTACAGTTTTACGCCGACTCCGAACGGCGATTGTATTTTTATGAGAAGCTGTTTTCATGGCAGATATACACTCGCATGTTTGCCATTGCCTGCCGAGGGGTGACGGTTATTAGAAAAATACTTTTTTGTTTGTATCTTTTTTATGTTGGGTTAAACCAAGCTGAGCCCAGGCCTAGCGGAATGTTAGCGCGCACTGCTAACCGCTACACCACAGCGGCCGTCTATGATTCCACCAAATTAAAGGATCTGTCAGGGTATAAGGGGTAGCTGTAAATATTTATCCATTTCTCTATCGTTTGGCTATCCACATCACTACAAAAACTGGAATCAGTATCAGAGCCGTTGGCGATTTCCTCAAAGCATTGCCAAATAGCCAAATATCCTGGTCTCGCTCTTCAGTAGAAGTTTTCACTAGAATTCAGCATTTTTCATATGATTCAGCAGTGTTCTCCATGCTAACTGAATTATATTTTCGAATTATTTAGTTCACCATCTATTCATTCAGTTATTAGATTTATTGATATCAGAAAAGAGAACGAGTTTTGAAATGTGTCACAAAATATTGCAACAATGTGCAAGGGGGTGATTCGGGAAACGAAATGATATGTCATCATGCATATTATTTAGTTCGATTTTCATCACATTTAAAAAAAAAAAGTCAATCACGCGTTTTCTCTTAGCGGCGTTCATTGTTGTTTATTTATTCGTCTTTGACGTTTCTCCTCTATTTACCAAAAATAATCGATAAATCCGGGTTGCAGACGGAGAAGTTATCTTTTTAATACAGGATTATATCATACCTTAGATTTCAGAGGCGAAATATTGTATATATTCTTAATTACGTTTTGGATAGTTCAGCTCGAAAAAGCAGATAATCTAGCTAAAAAAAAAAAAACTAATAAAACACTATTGTCAAATTTATTAAGGGCAGCAGTCTACCGGATATCTTATTTCTTACAGGATATCCGGAATCCGGCAAAATCTCTATCCGGCACATCCCTAGTTTAAATAAAGCGGAAAGCTCCATCTTTTAAGCACAATGCTGAATTGCTGATGTGCTGAATTGTCGGTACGCAATACTCGGTACCCAATACTTGAAGAAAATTTCGGTACCCAATACTTTCTTTTCGGTACCCGATACCGATTCGATACATTAAACCTTCGTCATAATATATACACTTGTGGTCAGCTGATTAAGTTTATTGACATTTAGACTAGTTTTTACTATTTTTTCTTTTGTTTATTTTATGTGTATAATTTTTTTATAAAAGTCTAGCACAATACATAGCACCATATTTATCCAAATTTCAAACTTTTTACAAAAATTATAAAAATTCAACAAAATTTAACAATTACATTTACAAATTTCAAACTTTTTATTAAAAGTTTTTAGAAAAATTCTAGGTATACAGTTTCATAGCCCATTAGCCATTTTCCTCCATATAAAACTAACTGGCGATCGGAGAAAATGCTCAACAAGAAAAATTATAAACAATTAGTAGACAAAAGAAAAATAGCCAAAACTGACCAAAAGCGTATACTTTTGAAGTGTGCGGAAAAAAAATTTAATTGCTCTTTTGTATGACATAGCCTGAAATAAAAAAGGTACAAATAAGACGATGCTTCCTGAAAAGATGAGCAATGTGTATGTCAGCATTTGAGTCTTCTTGTACTTATCACCGCAGTCTTACCAACTGCAACAGTTATTGTGGCAACATTGTTAATTCGTAATATTTGGGCAGGTTCTGCAATTCACTTAGAAAATAGATATAGACTTCTTTAACCATAGATTAATGACTTCAACGATCACTAAACAGCTTTTATTCCATATTTGTGGGTATTGCGGACTATTATTAGAAATTCCAATACTTCGGTACCGAGTACCGAAGGTATTGGATAGTTTTTAAGTCGGTACCGAGTATCGATCAATACTTAAAAGTACCGACTCAGCACATTACTATTAAATTCGTCATTTTTAATGTCATGTTAAATTAAAATACATCGAGCACGTCGAGATTTTTTACTTAGAAAAAAAAAACAAACCAAGGATGTATTTTAATTTAGAATGACTTTAAAAATTACGAATTTTAAAATAGGAAGGTAGAATGAATGAGAGGAATTTTTCAAATTCTTGACGTTTGCAAGCAATTTAATTTTAAAATTTTACACAAAAACTCACACACACATTCTCATTTTCAATCTCAAACAACAACAACTTTGAACAATTCCTTTTTTTACTCTCAATTTTATATGATTTTAAAGTGTTAGCAAACTTCAAAAAAAAATCATGGCCGACGAATTGAGAGAACGGTTTTACCTTACTATGTTTTTATCATGGTACGTCTAACGTTTCGACAGAGAACGTATTGTGGCGAATACTGCGGCAACGCGAAGTGAACAACGAGAAANTGTGGCGAATACTGCGGCAACACAAAGCGAACAACGAGAAATAGGCAGAATGTTCGAGGAATGACGTAGAATGTTCCACAAAGAGAAACGTCAAGTTGGATGAACACTGCGAACAGCGAGAGAAAGAGAATGAGCGATAAACTTCAGAACGTTCTAGAGTTGCCATAAGTGTGAGCGCAGGTATATAAGAGCCACGACACAGCGGAGTTGAGTTAGTTACGAGTTACAAGTCAGCAAGCTACAAGTAAAGTTAGGGGAGAAGTGG
>NW_016157355.1:5119-8383 GCF_001687245.7 Rhagoletis zephyria | reverse complement strand
CAAATACGACTTCCAAGGTAAACCCGACGATACATCCGCAAAGGACGAACAGAAGGATGAGGCTGCATGTTCGTCGAAGGATGTGCAACAGACATCCGGGAAGGTTGAAGAACAGCAAAAGGCTCTTTCGTCATCAACAGTTATGGACATGAACACGTTATTGGCTGCCATGTCACAGATGATGCAAACACAGGATACACGCATGTCAAAGATGTCATCACAGCTGTCATCTCAGATTCAAACACAGTTGTCAGATGTTTCATCGCAGATACAACCGCTGGAGACACGTATATCAGCAGCAGCACAGTTGTCATCCCAACTGGAAGCACAGGATGCAAAGATTGTACAAATACTGGAAAAAATCGAAGAGAGACAGGACAAAGTCGAGGCTAAGATGGGCGAGTTAGAAGGTCGACTCCGAGACTTGCAGTTGAATCGTCCAGCCGCTTCGACGAACGCTCCCAAAGTAAAAACTCCATCCTTTGACGGCACGACTCCTTTCCAGGTCTTTAAGCTCCAGTTCGAGAAGACAGCTACAGCAAATCGTTGGAGTATGGAGGATAAATCCGCTGCTCTGTTCGTGGCATTAAAAGGACCTGCAGCGGAAATCTTGCAGACTATTCCCGACTGTGAAAGGAACAATTATGATGCATTGATGGGGGCCGTGGAAAGACGCTATGGTAGCGAGCACAGGCGACAGATCTACCAGATGGAGCTGGAGAATCGCTGCCAGAAATCCAACGAGACTCTACAGGAATTCGCCTCCGAGGTTGAAAGGTTGGCTCATTTGGCAATTGGAGATGCATCTGGTGAGCACCTCGAAAGAGTAAAAATCCAGAGGTTCATCAACGGAATGCGGGACGTGTATACCAAGCGAGAGACGTACGCGAATCCAAAGCCAACATTTGCTGGAACTGTCTCGTATGCTCAGACGCGTGAAACGGCGGCGCTCCTAAGTAGACCAGCCTACAAAGCACATCGCGTGGAAGTGGAAACACCGGACGAGACAAATGAAATGCTGAAGAAGATTATCCAACTGCTGGGCGAGAAAAAGCATGGCTCTGGCAAATGTTTTAAATGTGGAAAGCCAGGCCACTTCGCCCGCGATTGCAGCGCAAGTTCCAGTGAGCTCAACAATTCAGCAGGACGCAATCGCAGGGCTGAAGGAGGCGAATCCAACTCCAATCAGTCTTAAACTGAAACGAGCCAGCAGGAAGGGCCGCGTGCTGGCTCCAGAAGTTGAAGGGCCCATAATCTCCGTCTCACAAATTGGCCGGAATGCGAGCAACCTCACTATTGGTGGATGTGTGAATGGGCAGGAGAGAGTACTGACAGTGGATACTGGAGCGACACATTCCATTATTTGACCGGATTTGGCCACTATTTATGTGAAGCCACTACCTGGAGCAAAGCTGCAGACTGCAACTGGTGAATGCACCCAAGTATTAGGAGAAGTACCATGCGAGGTAATAATCGACGATTGGGCCTCGTACACTAAGTTTATAGTGGCAGACATTGTGGATGAAGTCATCATCGGCGTGGATTTCTTACTTGGCCAAGGCATGAAGATTGACCTCCAGAGAATGATCCTGACAGATCGTCACAGGAAAGTGCCACTTAGGGTTGGTTACGACAGCCAGTACTGCAGTAGACGGTTAGTCTTAGAGGAAGTGTCGACAATTCCACCAGAAACGGAAGCGATTAGTTGGGCGGAGGTTGGCAGTGATGGAGACGGAGTGGTTTCATCAGGAGAAGGAAGCGGTTCATCGCTACAGGAACAGCATGACGGTTCCGCCAGCTCAGTGAAGAAGAGGTAGCAACAAGGAAGTGGTCATGGCGATCCAGGCAGTGTTTCCGGCAGGAGGAAAGCCANAGCTCAGTGAAGAAGAGGTCGCAACAAGGAAGTGGTCATGGCGAGCCAGGCAGTGTTTCCGGCAGGAGGAAAGCCACTGAACCACGTTGCAATGGTGATACGCCAGTGGCCGGAAATGGAAGCGGCTGTGGGAGCAGTAGACGCGCTTTGAAGTGTCCCGAAAAAGGTGGTCGCGAAAGGCGAGCAGTTAAGCAGGAAGTCAAGGTTGTNGCCAGGCAGTGTTTCCGGCAGGAGGAAAGCCACTGAACCACGTTGCAATGGTGATACGCCGGTGGCCGGAAATGGAAGCGGCTGTGGTAGCAGTAGGCGCGCTTTGAAGTGTCCTGAAAAAGGTGGTCGGCAAAAGCGAGCAGTTAAGCCGGAAGCCAAGGGTGAGATTATACATGTCCGGTCAATGAAGTTAGCATCGGCGGAAGAGCGAGATACGAAACGACGGCGGAAGCTTCAGCGTAAGGATCCGGATGTAGCAAGATGTGCTAAAGGCAGTGCAGCACGAAGGCAGGAGCCTGGGTTTTATGGANACAAGGAAGTGGTCATGGCGAGCCAGGCAGTGTTTCCGGCAGGAGGAAAGCCACTGAACCACGTTGCAATGGTGATACGCCGGTGGCCGGAAATGGAAGCGGCTGTGGTAGCAGTAGGCGCGCTTTGAAATGTCCTGAAAAAGGTGGTCGGCAAAAGCGAGCAGTTAAGCCGGAAGCCAAGGGTGAGATTATACATGTCCGGTCAATGAAGTTAGCATCGGCGGAAGAGCGAGATACGAAACGACGGCGGAAGCTTCAGCGTAAGGATGCGGATGTAGCAAGATGTACTAAAGGCAGTGCAGCGCGAAGGCGGGAGTCAGGGTGTCAGGGACAGATGATGCGGTATAGACCCGAAAAGGGTGCCCACGAGAGGAGACATGGTCTGGTCACCACCAGTGGCCGGCAGAAGCACGACCATGTGAGATGGTGCACCACCGGAGATAAGCTGGAAGCTATGTCCAGTAACGCATCGAGCCGAGAGGAGCTACAGGAAGGCGATTTGGTGTTGTTGCCCATTCCGCAGCCGAAGAAAGGCTTCACCTCCGAACATCGTAACTGGAAAGATCCGTTTAAGATTGACAAACGGCTGAAAGACGCAGTGCATCGAATCCAGACAATGGGGAGACCGAGGACCAAGATGAAAGTGGTCCACTTGGAAAGACTTGCAGCGGTTGGAGTGGCAAGTGTGTCTGATCGGGACGATCAGACTTAGGTGGAGGGCAGTGTGGCGAATACTGCGGCAACACAAAGCGAACAACGAGAAATAGGCAGAATGTTCGAGGAATGACGTAGAATGTTCCACAAAGAGAAACGTCAGTTGGATGAACACTGCGAACAGCGAGAGAAAGAGAATGAGCGATGAGCTTGAGA
>NW_016157355.1:2900-4973 GCF_001687245.7 Rhagoletis zephyria | reverse complement strand
ACAAGTTTGAAAAAGTAGACGACTTCGTTTATTTGGGAACCAGCATTAACACCAATAATAATGTCAGCCTTGAAATCCAACGGAGAATCACTCTTGCCAACAAGTGCTACTTTGGGCTGAGTAGGCAATTGAGAAGTAAAGTCCTCTCTCGTCGTACAAAGATCACACTCTATAAGTGACTCATCATGCCTGTGCTGGTGTATGGCGCGGAAGCATGGACAATGAAAGCATCTGATGAGGCGGCTCTTGGAGTTTTCGAGAGAAAGATCCTGCGAAAGATTTACGGACCTTTACGCGTTGGTGATGGCGTATATCGCAGACGATTTAACGATGAGCTGTATGAGCTTTACAACGATATAGACATAGTGCAGCGAATTAAATTTAGCGGCTCCACTGGCTTGGCCATGTCGTTCGAATGGCAGAAACGCTCCTGCTCTGAAAATATTCAACGCGGGCCGCGATGCTGGTAACAGAGGAAGAGGAAGGCCTCCTCTGCGTTGGAAAGACCAGGTGGAGTAGGACTTGGCTTCACTTGGCATTTCCAATAGGCGTCAGTTAGCACAGAAGAGAAATTACTGGCGTGCTGTTTTGAACTCGGCCAAAATTGCTTAGGCGGTTACAGCGCCTATAAAGAAGAAGAAGAAGATTTTTAATATTCAAGAAAACTTCTCTACTAACTGACTAAAAATTTATTAAATCAACTGACTTGTATATAAATGTCCATAAACACTCCCCTAGAAAAGCACGCACAAAATAGACTTTCCACGAAAATAAACGTTTTTCTTTTAAATTTGAAAGTACCCAAATTGCCAGATGGTAAGAATAAATCGATTGAAATGGTCAGCCACAGTAATTCAAAGTTTCAAAGTGTCAACGTTTCAATCTAGTTCTTATAAAGTAATTGAAATTCTCATTCACAACGATTCCGGTTTAAATTGAAGAGTAAAAAAGGGAACCTGATAATGGCAAATAATAGCAAATGTAATTTCATTTCTAAAGATATTTGAAAATGTTCAGCAGAAGGTTAAAAACTTACCAAAAAGTTGCCAGCTCAAATTTGTGAAGGTAAACGTTACCAGTTTTGGTAGAATTCTACCAAAACGGCAGCCCTGTTCTGGACATCGGTCACTAGGTCGCCATTGTTGTTCTTATAGGAGTTCGCCCTGGTCTTGGTACCTTCTGTAAGTCGCCAAACCCTCTGGTAGAATTTTCGGGCGTTGTTCCTGTCGGCCAGCATCTCAAGCTCTTCGCACTCACGTATTTCGGCCTCTCTCTTCTTATTTCGGCAAACAGTGTTGCCGTTTTCATACATATGCATTCAATTTATTTATTTATTTATTTGTAGTATTAAATTTATAATAAATATGCATTCAATTTGACACGTTTTCGCCTTAAATTTTGAGGGATACTTCGTTTTTTTCCTCAGTGTAAATTTGGATACCTTTTCCCATAAGTATTCGTAAGTTGAAGGAAATGATTTTTATTTATGTACGAGCTATTATAACATTTTTAACAGTTGGCTGAGCAGCCTCCAAAGCAAGAAATTTTCCTGTATTCTTGTCACTTTGAAAAATTAGTATTTTAGATACATAAACATGCATTTCATAACACCAAGTAGTTTGCTAATTTTAAAAAGTTTTCCGACATGTAGTAGTTAACTGTTGTAACGTAGCTCCCCTACGCTACACTGACAGACATACGTACATGCATACATAAAACCCACAAGTACATACATACGTACATACATATCCACATCCAGCCATACATACGCTACATATTTATATACATACATACAGATCTACATGCATACATACAACCATACATACATACACCCATACGTATGAACAACCAAAGGGAAGCACGCAAAAGTACAAAGCATTTGTACACACCAATACTCCGCGAGAATTCGTTGCTCAAACATGCCAAAAATCACGATCTTCATTCGCTTCTCAACCTGCTTATCCAACAACGGACTTAAGTTGATTAACGCCAACTCAGCCAGCACCAGCTTCCGTAGGTAAGCACGGAGCGCATCGGGACGGCTTAGGCCGTGTAACCTCGAGCGCCCTGGCT
>NW_016157355.1:0-2875 GCF_001687245.7 Rhagoletis zephyria | reverse complement strand
TCGCTTTTGTTCGAGCATGTCCTATGAAGAGACTAATTGTTCACCTTTATACCCGAACGGGTATAAAAAGCGACTAGTCACTTTTAAAAAATAAAAATAAAAATTTGCGCCAGCTGAGATTCGAACCGGCGGGCTCAGTTTTGTTAGGCGAATACTTACTCTANTATAAATTTTCAGTTATATGTCGTTAAGCGAGAATTCAAACAAGCCGGAAATAGAAATTTTTCTTGAAGGCGGTATTTACAGACAAATATAAGTTAAAACGCCAAAATTTAACNTAATAGTACCCGTTAGAGATGAGTTGGGGATTAATTGATCTCCAATTATACCCATAAGGGATGAGTCGAGACTAATTGACCTCCATTAGTACCCGTATGAGACTAGTTGGGACTAATTAATGCCCAATTGCACCCGATTGAGAGTAATCTCGGAATACTCTCTTTAGAGATTAGTCGCACAATTTTTTGCAGGGCTGTTTGTGTTTAACCCATTTTAGCGGACGTAGTTTTTTCGGTTGCAGCTGTTAATAACACAGTATTTTACAACGCTTTTTATGTTTAATCTTCATGAAAGTTACATGTATCGTCAAGAACATGGTTACATGCAGAATTTTAAATTAGTTATTATTATTCTCCATACAAAATGTAAAAGTATTGCTTTATTAAATTCAAAGTTATGCGAAAATCTAAATATTTCGTAAACGTAGGGTCAATGGTTTCGCGCACTTGCCAATATGGTGCCGATTCGCAGAAATTGAATAATTTGTGTGGATGGAAGCGGCGAGGGGAAGACGAAAGCAGAACAATCGTGTATACATATGTATGTACATATGTACTTTTATAAATGCATACATACTTACATTTTCATTTGTTTGTCTTTTTGGATGCATGAAAAATTTGGTAGCAGAAATAGGTAGTATCAATGAATTTTACAAATATGTGCTTTATTATTTTAGGTTTATTAATTAACTAGATATGTAAATGATAATGTGGGGGAGAAATATGCACATGAGTAGCGAAGCTGCCACCCATCCAATGGCAACTTACACGACTTTATTAGAAAATATTTGAAAACTGAGTAAATATTGAAAATGTTGAAAAATTTGTTAAATAGTTTCGGCTTAGATTAGTGAGATCTTTACTAATTGATGCGAAAATCCGACGTTTTCAGATTTTTAGTATTTTTAAAAAAAGTTTCCAAGTCGAAAATAATTAAAAACTGAATTATTTCCATAAATATCGAAAACATGGAAAAAATTCATTCAGACTTTCGACTTAGTTTAGGGAGATCTCTACAAAAAAAATTGAAATTTCACAGTTTTGGGTTTTTTTTCAAAAAAATTCTAAGTCGAAAAGATTTAAAAACTTAGTTATTTCCATAAATATCGAAAATTAGGAAAATGTGCTTAAATAGTTTCGGCTTAGTTTAGCACAAAAGACTTTTTCACAGGCTTTGGTTTTTTTTTTCAAAAAATCCAATACCAATACAGTTTTTTACTTGGAAATATCACAACAATTGGAAAATGTTATATAATATTTTCGATTTATTTTAACGTTATTTGTACAAATCACCGAAAAGAAATTATTTTTTTCCCCCTAAAAATCTAGTTACAAAAAAATCTAACACCAATAAAGTTTTGAAAATCTAACAAAATATTTCAAAAATCGAAAATGTGCTATATAACATTTTCGATTTATTTTCACGGGTTTGTAGAAATCACCGGGAAAGAGGATTTTTTTATCAAAAAATGTTTTCACAAAAACACACACTTATGGGAGTTTTCTATTTGCAATCATTAATAGAATATCACAAAGATCGGAAAATGTTAAATAATATTTTCGATTTAATTTCATGTTACTTGTACAAATCACCAAAAAATAATTAAATTTTTTTACTAAAATAATTATTTTCACAAAAAATCAAACACTATCACAAAAATCATCAATATTCAGGTTTAATTAACATTCCAAACGCTCTCGTGAGATTTAGCTCTGTTAATATTCTTCTTTTCTGCTTTGTATTTTCCTTTCGCTGTTAAGTATTCCAAATATTTGTCGCTCTTAAAATGTGCTTCGCTTGTTCAGTTGGCTCGAAAAATTTGGCATTCACAGTTTTTGGACCTCTCTATAAGTTTACGTTCTCTGGTTTCGATATGGAGGCTATGCTCAAATGTTGTAGTTGTAATTTTTGCACCAGCAAGAAAACGCTTATTGCACGAGAACTAATGAAGCAATTTCAAAGAAAAGTGTGGCGTTTCAAAGATAAAATTCCACAGTCGACAGATTAATTTTTGTACGTAACCAATACGGTTTCTGTCGTAGAAACAACGGTAAATATTGGCTTATTTTGGGGTAAATTTTTAGACTTTAAAGTGGTCTAGCAACTTATGGTTTGCAGATATAACTTTCATTTTCGGGATATAGGTTCTTTGGAGCAATAGAAATAATATGTATATAAACTCAACAAATATTGAGCATTTTAAGGCATAATTTTTTTTGAAAAAATCAACATTTTTTTACCAAAATGCTCGAATGATTTTGTTTTTGTTTTCTTTAATCAAATACTCAAGTTTTTTCCTTTCATTTGGTATATAGGCAGATTGGTTGATATCTTTTAAGTATGTTTATTTTATTGAAATATATGGGTATAAATGACTTTCCATACAAAATCACTTCGTTATCATTTTGCAAATACGTGCCTGCGCTGGAAGTAAGAGAAGGAGACAAAAATATGTGTGTATAGGTAACGGGTGATTTTTGTGAGGTTAGGATTTTCATGCATTAGTATTTGACAGATCACGTGGGATTTCAGACATGGTGTCAAAGAGAAAGATGCTCAGTATGCTTTGACATTTCATCATGAATAGACTTACTAA